>NW_028185128.1:1050901-1138746 GCF_003343005.1 Rhea americana | reverse complement strand
ATAATATATTTTTAAAATTTGACTTAAATGACTTGTGTAAAGGTTAACGAGTTGAAGACAAATGAAATGCTTACAAAACTAAAGCCTGTGCAAGATATTTTGCCCTATTTTCTACTGTTTTAGTGTTATTCACTTCAATATAAATCTAGTTTCCCTTTCAATTTAAAATTGAATTTGGGGAATTACTCAGCATGTTTTAAGGTCTTTTGAGAATCAATGAGCTGCATAAATGCCACCCTGAATACAAATGGGTTCTAACTACAATACAGCAAATATGGAGATGCATGCATGTTAGGTAAATAGCTTTACATTAACACATAGAATAAAGAATATAATTATTTTGAATAAAAATGTAATTAATATAATTATTTCAGTTATTAACTGTTATGAATTGTTAAATATATTTTGTTAAATATATAATTTGCTCCTAGTATTACGTGCTGACAAACTTCATATGCACTTATTTCAAGAGGAGCACTGAAATATACAGCATACATACATACATACAGCCAGCATATGTATTTTCTTCAATTTTTTATGTCACATTCTCATTACAAACAGTGTGATAATTCAGCTCCTTTTACACGTACCATGTTAAATAAAGGATATAAATTGGAATGGGATGTATGTCAGCACCCATATTAAAAAAAATCAAAGCTAATAACCACGTCTAGATAACATCTACATCTCTGCATTCTCTACTATGTGATTTTGGGTATACAACATAARGGACAGATAAAACATGGACCAGGATTTTCACATCAATTTTAACAAGTATGTGACAGAATTGTAGCTCACACCAATGAAATGTAAAAGAAAAGCTCAAATTCACATGTATAATACCATATCCTGCATCCAGTTAAGAATGAGTTGCACAAACAGTATATTGCCTTTACAAATTCTTATATATCAAAATTCTCAGCTAGTCTTTTATTTCTATATTTCACTGGGATTTAATTGTACTTGCTGCAATTTACCTCATGTAGACACTACAGTCTATAGGCTCCCATTTCTTTCGCTGCATTTGTAAGCTTGAATCCGTAGCTGCTTGTGATGGTTTCTCTTCAGTGGTAAGAGAAATAGAATCTACAACAGCATAGATTAAACTGGTTATTCAGCTGTGCCAAGAGTCTCCTTCTATATTATATAGTTTTTTCCTGTTTTTGCTCAGCAAAATACACTAGTATATGAGAGACATAGCTTAGAAAAGATAAAGTATTTCTGAATTTTTATTTCCAATATTCATGACAGAATCAAAGAAGTTGCAAAAAGTATGTCAGAGAGAAATGTATATATGTATCTTAACTAAATACATACTGCTCATGAGGCAGTATAAAGATAAGTATGTATAGCAAATTTAAAGTGCTTAAAGAACATG
Organism: Rhea americana; assembly: GCF_003343005.1. Lineage (NCBI taxonomy): Eukaryota > Metazoa > Chordata > Aves > Rheiformes > Rheidae > Rhea > Rhea americana. Next base: position 1,137,368 of record NW_028185128.1, on the reverse strand, counting down.
AGAACAACTTTTGATCAGTAAGGAATCATGTTCTTTTGGAGAAAAAACAAAAAAGCATTCAGTTAAAATCTGAATGGAAAGTCCTGTGTAAAGTTTAAAAATTACATTAACCTTTGGGCAGAGATCTAGTTTAGGAAATACTAGTTCAAAGGAAAAAGGACCAATGTATTGGAGCAGATAAAATGAAAGGGTTATTAAAAAAATTTTCATATGTCTATGATTACAATAGGCCCCAAACTAGCATAAACTCAGATTTCAGGTTTTGAATTAATCCCTTCTTTTAACAGATGAATGCAAAATCTTGATTGTAGCTCTCCTCAGACTACATGGTACTGGATTCCTGACATAAATGTTGTAGCTCTGGCCCATCTCTCCATTTTAATATTTAGTGTTTAATAAAAAGCTAGTCATTACACTGAATATGTTTCTCACTGTTCCTACCACCTCTCAGTGTTAAACTTTGAATGAAAAAAAAACTGTTAGATCAGCAACTACAGTATAACAAAGGTAACTGGAAGCATTCTGATTTAAAATTGTCAACCTACAGTCTTAGAATGAGCTTAACAAACTATTAAAGTGAATTAAATACTAAATGAGACTACTAAATGGGGACTACTTATGGGAATACTAAATTTATTTCACTTTATTAAATATAAATAAGTCATAGTGCCCTTGCACGTGCTATTTCAGATGCTAAACAAAACTTTGGTATTTCTACACTAATGACCTCTCTTACCAAACTTGGAATTGAGGGAGTGTTTTTCAATGAATTTCCAAAAATATTCCAAGTTAATTCAGGGCTAAAATCTAGTACTAGAGGACTGCCTAAAGTTTGCTTAAGGGTAACTTGGCTGCCTCCAAGAGCCAAGAGGAACAATGCAATGAATTTTAATTACAATGCTCATGAACAAGATGAAATGCTTGATAGAAAGCTAAATTCTTACCTCTTTCTCCTGGACTAGGTGTTAAATTTCTGTCCTCATTCTCAGTTATGGGCTCCTCTGAACCTCTCACAACATACTTATTAATAAACTGCATGCGTTCCTGAAAAGCCTAGAGATCAAAGTTTTAGTCCAGATTAGAAGACTTTTATTGAATATTTTAAATCTCAAAGAATTTTCAAAAGTAGGAAACTAAGTGATCAATAAGACAATAAATCTTTGAATCCAGTACATGTCTCACACAAGCTGAGATATGATACTACTATTTTATTACTGGTGAGTGTATTTCATTGGTCAGATCTATGAAAACACCATCCATGACAACAGGAATACTATCAGTGAGCCATTGTGAGGGATGAGGAAGGGTGAAGGTAAACAGGGGAGGACTGTGTTGCATGTCATGGTCATACTCAAGGCGTATCTGGAGTAGGACATTTTTTTCTGAACTAATAACTTGTTAATATTAAASCTCAAATTTCTTTAGCAATATTTTGAAACTTTTTGTTATTTATTTTTAATGTGTTGTGTTGATGAGAAATAAACTAGCATTGGTAATTTATGTCAAGTGTCTCCAGAGTATATGAATAACAACATYTAAGTTAACCTTTGTGAAGTGGTAGTTCAGTAAGATGGAAAGTAGGCAACACGTTTTGAGTTGTTTCTCTCCTTTCATTGCATTTTGGCTATATTTAGTACACATCCCACATGAGACAGTGATGCTGCTGATAAGCTGAACACTGGAGTGTTGTATAAAACTCTGCCTGGGACAGGAATCAGGAAAGATGGTAGGGTTGCCATAAACTCAGTTTGGCTACATGAAATACTTACACTAAGGATCATTGTGCAATGAACTGCTGAAAGGCATAATCTTTAGATTAGAACAAACAAAATCATGGAAGCAGGGCCTGTTCCCTCATAGTTGAATGTGTGGTCAGACTTCCTCTTGCAGCATCTCCTTAGGGAAATAGCATTTCCTGTCCTCCTAAGAGCTACTATAGCTTGGTGGTTTGGACTTCCTTCTGAGAAATGGGAGCTAGAGCTGCAGCCCCCTTCAGGCTTCAATTATCTTTGATGCCAAAAGCAGGCATCACCATATTGCCACAAAATGCCTGTCTTTTTTAAAAGATGATCTGAGCTTGCTGGGCTTTCTCTTAAGGGTTCAGACTGCCAGAATGAACAGAGGTACCAAGTGTCAGCTAAGAGTCAGGCGTCTAATTCCCAGAGACATAGGGCACATAACCCCTGAAATAAGCAGACATTTGGGGCAGGGAGATCAAGAAGAAAGGAAAGAGAAATTACTTAATTCAAACAGCAGACCCTTAAGTTAGATATCTGTTTTGTTAGATGATGGTTACATGTGGTTGCTGCAATTTCCTTGATGATAACTGTTTCAAAAAAATGCCACAGACATAAGAGGCTTTCAGGATGGAAGTTTTCAACAGCAATTCAATTGAATTTCTGAGCAAAAAAGGTAAACAGGGTGATAGAACCAGCATTTTGAAGAGACTCTTTACACATCAAAGAACTGTAATTTTCAGCCAATCTTTAGGACATCACATTTGCATTTTCAGTCTCAGCACAGCCAATCAAAGCCGCAGGGTAAGGCACCTCTCCTTAGATCAAAGTTTAATAGAGCGCTCTCAGAAAGTTTCTGGAGCTTCAGATACACTGAACAGAAACAAGAAAATCCAGAAGTGGGAAGACCCATGACTGAGATTCATTTCTGAAAGTTAGTATACAAAAGACAAAATGCTTTTAAGCTGGACTAATGGTTATTGGTGATGGTGGTGTAAGGGGATGACTGTTAGGTATACTCTAAGACCGTGTTTTTCTATTTTATTTTCCTTTTTTGCTAATGGTCTTCTTGTTCTGAATCTGCAGTTCAACCTTTTGCTTTGCTATAAATGACTTGTAGTATTTTTCCATCTTAAGCATGCCTAGTGTCAAAAACAATCCCAGTTGCAGCGGACACATCTGAATTAGTATTGCTTCTCCAGAACAGTGGGTTCATACAGAGAAGCATGTACAGGCTCAGGAGTACCTGATATCAAGCATGAATTTGGGAATCCTGGTTCCAGGGGATAATTTGAATGATGATATCGCCAAACACCAGTTCTTCAACAAAAGTCTTTCTAGCATGTTTGGAATGAAATACACTGGCATGTTTACAACCAGTGTATTTCTGGCTGGAAGCAGCTAAACAGTCAACGTGTCAACAGCAGCAGTTCTGCAGTTGTGTAGAGGTAGTGAGTTTTCTGAGAAAACACTTTTCTATTTATTGAAAAATCTAAGGTCTGGTGATGTAAAAAGGTCTGCAGTAGACGATCTGGATTTTTGCCCAAAATTCGTAGACACCAGCACTTCTGATTCTTTAAGCTGTGTAAAATTCCCTGCCTTCCACAGAGTGGTGAAAAGAACACCTGAAATCAGATCCATATTCTTTCAAATGCTCCTCCTTCACAACAGCTTCTGGACTGTGTAACGATGCTTCTGCAAAGACTAAGCTCTGCTTACCTTGACAGCTCTTCCTGGCTCTGCAGACTCCCATGCTTGTTTTATGGCTTTGATCTCAGCTGCTCTCTGTGTGTCCTTCTTCACTTCCAGAACTTCTGCCTCTCTCTGTTCACTAACTAGGCGTAAGGTCCAGTACGGTTTGCTTGGAGCAGCTTGCTGAAAGTGAGGTATGGTAAACATAAGCCAACTAAACGTATTTATTGGTCTATTACCACTATTTAGGATAAAGTTATGTTTCTGAATCCTGGTAAGTTTCGTGAGAGACTTTACCACACATTACTAGCTACATAGGGGCTACTAGAGGCAAGGAAAATTACTTCACAGCATCTAGAAGCTCTTTAAGGTGTTTTGTTTAGATGCCTTTCCCCCTCACATACAGCATGCTACACACTCCCTGTTCTCAACTGTCTGCTGAACAAGAGGAGTATTTTGTARCCTTTTTTTCATGCAGTTGTGTTATCTTCCTGTCAAGGTTTCTTCCACAAGCTTTTTTACCATAACTCTTACTATTTTTAACTGGATTTCTTGTGTAGAAATACAACTTGCTCTGTCTTATGGAGCATAAGATTCTTTCTAATCACTTCCCAAATTCTCTAGACTACTTTGAGGCATGGCTTTCCCTGAAACATATGGTTTGAATAGTGCCTGATGTGTGGCAGACAATGCTGCTGACTGATGAATGAGATCTTGTGCTGCACACATCTTGGGGAAGTTTAGCATCTACAGAAGCTTAAAGACTAAGATTTGAAAGTAGAGAGCTCAGCTTTTAGTTGACACTAAAGGTAGRTATCTTTATCTTCAAGCATTGTCTCATCTTGAATCTTGCTTCTGTTGTAGTGGTAGAGTTAAGAACTCCCAAGAGCTGTCATCCCACCATGACAGCATACCACAGAATTGGAGCTGAAGGCAAAAATCTTACATGATCTGAAGTTGTATCACACTTTCATGGTGAACAGGCTAAACTACAACAGCCCTGACTGCTCTGGAAGAAGGGCTAAGGCACTGTTTCAGAACTCTGTATGATCAGGTGTGCRTGTTAATCATTATGAGGCTTGCAGGTTTAGTTAACCAAACAATTCAGTAGAGATTTCTTCATGAAAAGCTTTATGGAGATGAYCTCCTCTTGAACTACCTCTCATGATGCAGCAAAAAACCCATCAAAAGCAATACCATTAAAGGAGGAATTAAAGTTTCTTCTTTGCTTTCCATTTACCCATCTGCAGTCCATAAGGTCATTATTCCTTTTAATGCATATACAATAGCTTTTTGGTCAACCATATAACACTCAGACTATCCTACCACAGAGAAGAAGAATTTGCAAGCAGGTTGGTACCAATTTTTCTGCCACTGTATACCCACAAGCTAGTGACAATGGTAACACACTATAGATATATAAAATAGGAATTTCATCTCTCTGGATTCTTGTGAGAGTCCATACAGTGAACAACTGTAATGGGTCACCTGTAACTGTAATGGGTCACCTGTAAGGCAACTTAATATACCTGCATAGACAGAAACCAGATCTCAAAAAAGAAAAGACTGTGGTTTGCTTCACACTTAAGCACGGAAATGGGCACATTACATCTCTAAATGCATGATGTATGTTTTACACGTGTAGTTTAATGCTTCTCAGGTGTAAAACTAGACAGGTGGCAAAGCAGAGCATAGAAAAACATACATTTCTTGGATTTGTTCTCACCTGAGATTCCGATCGAGATGCAGGTGATCCTTTATTGCACTTTTCTTTTTCTGTTTTCTCAGTTACTTTATCTTTTGTCTTTCTGCATGATTTAGGAGTACTTGCACGTTTCTGTCCTTCAGAATAATCAAGCATTTGGGGGAAACTGTGTTCCTCATTCTTTTCCCCATGTACTATTCCTATGTAGTTAAAWCGAATGATGAATTAGAGGATATCATCATCATCCGTAGGTATATTTCCCCATATAATATCCAGGGTGAAATAACAACACAAACCAGGCACATGGAAAGAAAAAAAATCAGTTAACTGTTGCTACTGTTAAGCACTACACTACAATTCATTATTGGACCAAGAAAGAATTTGGGGACAGAAAAACTTTTAAAACCAGACTTTCAAGGTGGCCATATTTTGACATCCCTGTTTTTCTTAAATAGCACTCTACCCAAGAATGAACTGTGAGATTGCCACGATCCTTGCATTGTTGTCTTGTGTATGGGTCAGTCCAAAGAAGGCTGTAGTCCACAGAACCACAGTGTGAGTTTTAGTTTTTCTACACAGTCTGCATAAAATCTCTGTCAGTGCTATGCACCAAGGCAGGTGAGAAGCTCAGAGTAGGTAAAGCCAATGTTCTCTCTTGTCTCACAACTCAGTGAGCCCAAAAGCGTGAAGAGCAGAAGGGAAGATGCACCAAAAATGTAAGRAAGTGAAGGTAATGAAACATATTTGAGATTAGATAAATACCTAACTTAAGAAATTCGAAGTGATCAGTCTCAGAACAATCAGAACACATTTTGGATTAATTTTTTAATTAGTGCATGTACATATTATATGTATGAGACATGCTAAAGATGCCAAGAACTGACATTCCTAACACTTTTATTTTGCCTTGTCTTAGCTGGTGGGAACTGTTAGCAAGATTATTTGCATGACATGTTATTGTTTAAAAAAAGGAATAAATAAAGAAATCTGCAAGAGTAYATAGCTTTAATAGCAAAAGAAGCACGTCAGTTGAAAGAACCTGGCCTGGACCCACAACACTACAAGAAAGATTAAAGATTTGARTCAGAAATTGCAGTTTCACCAGAACTTCATATTGCTTGAAATGTTAAAGTAAATACTGAAAACCTACAGTCCGTACAAGCAAACAGGTGATTTCTCCTGGAAAAACAGGAAATGGGTGACTGGTTTAGAATCTGACGTTAATTAAAATGCACCTTTCATTTAATGCTATGCTCTTCTAATCCCTCTTCACTTTTGTGCAAGAYCTGATCCCAAGTTCACTGAAGATTTTCCACTATTTTTAATGAGCTTTGGATCAGATCTGCAATGTCATGCCTGGGGCTATATGAAAATATAAAATGGTAAATATAAAACATACACAAATATGTATTTATTTATAATCATATATAATACACATAACTATGATATACAGGTATTATATGTGCATTTTTATATAAATTATAAAAATTATTATTTTCAGCTCCTCATGCTATTTAAATAATGTATAATGGCACTAATGTGCTAGTTTTAAATTGACTCAATGGTACAAAAGTATATATTAAAGAAAGAAAGTAAAAATTAAAGTCGTCTCCACAAATATTAAAGATAATAAAACAACTGCAGAGGAAATGCAAATATAAAATAAATACTGACGGCATTGCTTGAGGGTAYAACATCATTACATAAATGGCTTTCCATTTAATTTCATATTATCATAGCATATTAGTACAATAAATCAGGCTTGTATGCATGCATTATTCAGTGAATTATTAATTTTTAAAGATAAAATATTTATTGTTTATGCAAACACTCAAGAGAATTCAGTGTCATTAGTGAAATGATATTAGACGAAAACCATCTATGTCATAGGATACCACAGACTTTGGCTGGCTTCTATAAGGACTTTATAACTCTATTTTTTAACATTTTGATGCTCTAGGCTTATCTACTTCTGGAAGTTAGTAAAGAGCAAGTGAACTTATGAAATGACAGGGCATAAGCCATTCTGCTTTAATTCCTGGTATGGAGGCTTAGAACAGGATTCAGTTCAGCTCTCTTAGCTGACAGCTGGCTTCCCCCAGCTGTCCTCCCTGCCTCAATAGAGAGGGCAGTCTCACCTGTTTTGGGATCAACCCCTGGAGATGACTGCAGTTTGCTAACACAGAATGCAGCCTACTCTAATGTGAGGGAGCCATGAGTAGTTCCTTTGGGCTTTTCCCAAGGCCAAAGCCAGGTAAATGCTTCATACCGGGATGTGATGAGGTAAAAAGAAAGGGAGAGAGACAATAAGGAAAGTAAAATGCCATGGCTGAATTCCAACTCAGAGCTTATGTACCAATCACTGCAAACTCTCTGTGGCAGTTGTTTTATATGGATGGCATCTAGGAAGGCTTGGGCATGGTGTCAGTTGGCACTGATGGCAAACAGTTGGTAGAAACTCTTAGAATTAACTTCTCCACAACCTCCCATTCATTTATTCAGAGATTCATTTATTCTAAAATCAGAAGGGACAGTGGTGATTGTCCAGTCTGATGTTCTTTGACAGGCTAAATAATTTCACCAAATGACTCCTATCTGTAATTCGTAACTTCAGACTGAGATAGAGCAAGTCTCTTTTTCAGAAAGACAGACAGCTACTCCTGATTTATGAAATTCAAATGACAGAGAATTCATGTCATTCATAGGTAGAATATAAATGAGTCTCCTGAAGTTTTCTTTGATAACATATGAAGCTCCCTTTATCTGAAATAGGCTCTAAGCATTTGGTAGGAACAGCCAGTAGGCAACAGAAATGGCTGTTATTTGGCCCACAAAAGACTTTCAGATTTGGCCAGTAGATGGTAGAGAAGCTCCGAAGTTGCTTTACCCTCTCTGATTGCACTCTGAGAAGGATTCTGGATGAATAGCAACATTAAAAATCTTTTTAAAGCTAGGCTCATGCAGACACCAAAACTGCAGTAAAACTGCACCAGGATTGCAGTAAACCACCAATGTTGCTTCTGCAGTAGGGTGGGTTTAGAACATGGCCTAGAGATCTTCATGTTGTAAAAATCTAGTACTGTCAGTCTTCCTTGGTAACCTATTTTTTCCCTACTTCACTGAACACCACAGCAGACAAGTGATTACTTACTATGGAAAGGTAAGACTGTAAAGAGAAAAAGAGAGGGAGAATTGAACAGCTGATTAAACATCCCATGAAATCCTGCCTCTGGTAAGATCCAGAAAGTTCTCCTGTTTCAAACCTACTTCTTCTACTTAGTGTATGTATCCAATCTCCAGCTGCTCTCCTAGATGGACAGACAGCCTTTTCCTACCAACATCTAATACTCTTGGGTTKACTAAAGCAATATGTAAAATACATGTTACTGTCAGTGTTCAGCCCATACTGATGATTCAACTGGTTGTTACAGCTGCATATTAAAACACTTGAACTTATTAAAACAAAAGCAAAACCAAAAAAAACCTCCAAAAGACAATGGCTGAAAATCATATACAGAAAACCAATCTTAAAATAGTTTTGTTTGCAAAAGTCAAGTCTGAGTCAAATAACTCAGATTAGTTTTAGCAGTTGAAAGATTGTCTRTTAATTTTTCCTCTTTTGCACACGCATTGTAATCCAGGACTTATTTTTTACTTTTTTTTTTCCATAAAAGAGTTGCCTCATTAACAGGCCCCAATGGAAAAAAAAATAAAAATAAAAATAAAATTGTAAAAATAACAACCTACCTGGCACTTTCTAATTCTTGTGCACTTGTTTTTTTTCTGGTTRATGCCTTTTAAATGCTTTGCTTTTGCAATATACTATTTAACAAAACACTCAATGAGATCTCGTACTTAATAATTATGACTAAACGTTAGTCATGATGTAACTTTTGTTAACATTTCCAGTTCTTCTTATCAAAAACAATTAATGCCAAACTGCAGTATTAAGGTTTTGAAAAAAGTGAAGACAAACAAAGACCAAAAAATACAAACTATCAGAACATCTATATGCTGGAGAGCTTACTTTCTTCAAAAATGTTCTTAATAATTAATAATTATTATTTACAGCACTATATGTACTATGGGTCTTCATCAAAAAGGAGAGTAGTTTAAAAGACTTTGGTAAACGGTAATTTTAAAAAGGAAGATGTTTTTGCCATGGTTAGTTGGCTTTAATACAAAACTTACTCCAGGTGGCACTGTTGCCTTATGTGAAAAAGCAGTATCTGAAATGGTGAAGATTTACTGCAGGAATTTTCCACCTGGCTTACCGTAGCTTTCTTAAAAATCACAGTGAGAGGGTGTCTTTTGGTTATGTACCAACATTGCTATTATATGAATTGTGTGTTTGAAAACTGGTGCTGACAGAACAGCCTTAAATGCTAAAGTTCAGTTTTCAAATTGTTTTCATTCACAATCAGAAAAAGATTCAATGATTAAAGGCTGTTTTGTTCCAAAATACCTAGTCTAAAATACCTGCTATCTATAGTAAGTATTCCAGATAAATATTACTATTAACAGGGTTATATAAAATAAATGCTAAGTACTAAATACAATAAATATTAGTGTTTATACATTGGTTTTAAACACTGTTGGTGACCTGAGCAATCTGGTTCTTGTTCTATGCGAGGACAGTATATTGGTATCCTTGTAGAAACAGAAAGACCCAGTTAATGTGAAATGCAAAATGGATTTGGGTTACTTTGAAAAGCAGCAATTATGAGAGGATACAAATCTCAACGCTTAAAAAGAATCCCAAGGGAAGAGGGCTCCTTATCTCTGCCTGCTAGCTTGAGTCTGGCTGCCTATAAATGAGTCTAAGTACCAATTTAAATGGCGAAGGGAAACAGTGAACTGGAATGCTGTTATAYTGAAGTGAACATGAAAATACTCGCACTGACAATGTTGACAAGCTTCAGTAATAACARCTGAGAACTTGCAAAGAATCTTGTAATTTAGCTAACCTCAGGCCATAGCATAGTTACATGAAAGGATGTACACCAGCAGCATGACTGGTATGTTAAGTGCAAGGTATTACTTTGTAACCAATTCAGAAGTACAACACAATGTAACAGAATGTGTATTGCATAAAGTAGTTCATCATTAAAAGCAAAATGTGAATAAATGTACTCATCTAGGAAGCAAAGATGATCTTACAAAGAATGTAAATAATTAAAAGCTGATGAAGTAACTGCTTAAAAAATTGTCTGTATACAGACCTGTAAGGCTACATGACATAGCTCCTCAAATATTATGAAAACTGATTAGAGACTACAGTACACTAACAATATACATTTTTGTAAAGTTCTAGACCACTAGCTGAAAAAGGACTGGAAAAATCTCAAATACCACAGTCATCTGTAAAACAAGAAAACAAATAATGTATGTCAGCGATTATTGCTGATATATCTAACTTCAGTTATAGGGTAACTGAAATAAAAAAAATGAAACCAGCCATTTTAAAAAAAAATCTATCACCTAAATAAAAGTGAGAAATTCCACTCATGAATAAAGAYCAAATCTTCCTGAGCAAATTTGAGCATGCATATATTTCTGAGACAGGATAAAGCAAACAGTGACTAAGAAGAATTCAGTAGATACACCACATCCATTTTTACCAAAAGAATTCATGACATATTTCTCATTATCTCAGATATAACAGAAAAACAGAGTTATCAAACTTTAATATTAATGATAYGGAAAATTTACTGAATGGTGGAAACACTGTCTTAGGTTCTGCAGGGATCATCATCATCTGGGAGAAAGATTAAACTATTAACAAAAAACATGTCATAATTACTAAATTGATACACACAAATAATAACTACCTTACTGACTCCTTGGCACCCTAAACCTTTTATTTCATCCTCATCATCTTTGAGATCATCAGTGCTCTAACATCTTGAACTGCATGTTTATGTTATGCCTTTGCTTGACATTATGTCTGCCTTCCCTTAGCCCTTCTGCTAATTTTCTTGTCACGTTCTCACCTTCCACAGATCTCTCAGCTGTCGTGGRAGGTCACATGGAAGTCTATATTTAGCTTTATTTTTCCTCTTTGTATTTCTTTCTCTCTCCAATTTATTCCTTTCATGCACAAGGCTTCAGTAATAGCCCACAAATTACCCATTTTGCCATTTATGATCTGTCAGTTGTGACAACTAACAAATAATAAATCTAATCCTATTTAAATTGAACCTGAAAACGTGTCTCCTTCAAACCAGTCTWCCTACAGGTGTGTTCTGCCTTCTCTTACTGAGTGTAAACAAAACCTGATTTTGGCAAAACTYAACCATATACATATGCTTGCAATCTCCCCTACAACTCTTATCCTCATCACTTTTGCCAGCGGTACCATTCATTACACCCACAAATTGAAAGTCATCTTTGATTCCTCTCTTTTCCCCTTCAACACAGCCTCTGATATATGCTGCTGACTGTTTCCAAATGCTTATAAAATATCTGACAGAGAAAACCTTCATCACTCAAGTCATCCTATGGATCTCACATCTTTTCTTTTCTTTCTGCTACTCAGATTTGCCCCTCTTGAGTCTACAGAGCTTTCTACTCCACAGAATATGTGAACTCTTTCTTCTAGCTTCTCTGGTCCTTTGTAACTCTGCCTCCTCTTAGCTACTGTTTATTGTCATTGCTTCTAACACTTACTCTCTACTCTGCTCTAAACAAAAATAAAAGATCAGTGGGCATCCATAATTTGATGCAACCTGTCCCATTTGCACTCATGCAGATATTCGTAAGTGCCCACATCAACAAGCCAGGTATCAATCCACAATTTTTGAGGTCTAAATTCTGAAGCTACATATTATGTGACTGATATTGTCAGCTGTGATGACTAACGAATAATAAATCTAGTAGTACTTGAATTAAAACTGAATGCRTGAGTTTATGAGCAGAGTTTGATCCTGAAACAGTATATTATAATGACAGTGATATTTTAAATATATTAAGGAGAAGGCTAATGTGACCTGCAAGCAAATACRGTATATTTTTATTTACAAACACTTGTCAACAAGCAACTAGTCCTTCCACCAAGTATCTTCTRTGTATCAGCTAACAGTGTAAATTGCTAACATGGAGTCTAGAAGTGCTGCATATATGAAGTGTGAAGTTTATTCTTACATGGCCTAACCAAACAGTTGAAATTTCATTGTTCTAGGGAACTTCTATTGCTTTGTGACTGCATTATGAATTTTGCTCAGTGACAAATTAATAGATTAAAATGGATCAGACTAAAGGGGACTTTTCTAAAACAAATACCTTAAGTACAATACATTTCTTTGGCTTCTGAGGTGTGCATGTGTGCATTTGTATGTGGAGAATCCTAAAAAATACTAGAAAAATCTCCAGAAAYAAAAGATTCAAGCAGTAACTTCAAAAGTAAAAACATATTTAAAGGAGGTACAGAGATACAACAAACTTGATAGAACAGAGAAACACTTAAAAAAACAATTTTGAGAGCAAATCACTGGTCTTCACAAATGCTACTGCCATTAAACCAAAATCAACTACTACAGCTTTAGAAGGCTTTAAGTTTATAAGAATGACTAATAAATAACACTTTAGTATTAGAGTATGCTAAAGTATGAGAGATACTCGTAAGTTAATGTATTGACATGTACACACATTTCGTTACCATTTTCTCTAACCATTATGTGCATCTGTATTTAAGATCTAAATCTTTTTGTGCCAGCTCCACTGGTTACAGGAGAAGAAAATGTGGAACATTTATCTCATTTCTAAGATACTTACTAAAATCCTAATTATTTTTGATTTTTTTTCCTAACACTTAACAAAAAACTCTAAGAGAATCTGAAAAAAAAGAAAAAAAAATCTGTAATTTCTCTGACTCTTCCTGACTTTAATACACAGCTTATATTTGTGACCTTTCCCAGGCCTCCTGCCTGGATTCTTCTCACAGCAGCACAGAACTAACACACATATCGCAAAAGAACAGGACTTTTTTCCCTTCTGTTGGTGTATTTTCTTATGTAATCAGCAGATACGTTTCTGTAGTTTCAGTAGCAACCTCTATATTTGGATGCAGTTGTCAGAACACTGTACGTTTATACTACACTTGCCAAGTCTTTCCGACTGTAGAAGCGGACTTGCATCTACATGTATTCTAGATGCCTTCCTAAAGCTARGCCGTAAGAACCTCATGTACATTTTGCAGACCACATTCTGATTTCTRTCAGTTGTGAACTGAAGTTACAGAATCATGCAATCAAGCTTCAGTTCTATGAACCACAGAGTAAATAACTTCATTGCTTAATTATTTCACTTAAGCAGTGAATAACAAAAAATATATATATTGTGTTGTCTTGGCTTGCAGCAATGTAACAATTTTTTTAAAAAACTATAACACGACACACTTAATATACTTAGAGTGACATACCTTTGACTTCATTTTTCTCCATTTCTTTCAGTTCCTGAACAAACAGAATCTCACTCTCAGTAAGTGGCCAGCTATTATATAACACCAATGCTTGTATAATATACTCGTGAGACTGTAAAACAAAACGCAACATGTTAATACGCTGGTGACATAACAATTACAGTAAGCGTTCAAAAGTCCTATAGGTTAGCAAACTGCTAGCTACTGAACTCAGCGAATGAAAAATGAAATTAATTCACTAGCTTTCACACTGCAGTATTCACAAGAAGCTTAACAACACAGCGTTAATGTCACAGTATTTTATTTTAATTCTTGTAGATTGTTGCAACCACATTCCTGTAAAGATGTTCATGTAACGTTTTCCTAGATACATGGTGCGCTGAGATAAAGCCTCTGTCTTAGACGTTAAGACCTACTATCGGGCTTAGAGCACCAAAGCTCGTGCTCAATTCTGACTACATTTGCAATGGAGTAATAGGGTTATTTTTATACATTATGTACACTGAACAGGAAATGACTCCAACAGTCTTTTTAAAAATTGGTTTTCCACTCTAAAGCTAGTTCTAAGTCAGAGGAACACACCCCTGAAAGTTATATGTAAATAATCAATCATTTTTTCCTTGGAATATTTTTTTGAAATTGATCTCAATTCGCAGGAAAAATCACAGTTATATATAATTAATATATWAATAATAGTAGGTGAAGTCAAGGGAAATATATGATTTTGATGTCACTCTCTAAGAAATTGTGGGCTCAAGTAGAAGATTTTTTGTGTGTTACATTAAGCAATTGGCTAAACAGACTGGCAATAGATGTTTCTCTAGTAAAACTATTAAAGTTGGCATTCTCTTACCTTAATATTTCAAGGACCACTCACCCTGAAGCATTATAAGTTCAAAGTCTATTCAAAGTTATTATTGATGCTTTTTAGCCCTTAGATGAAAGTTATGTTAAACTTGAGTTGGACTTGGCAAATGAAGAACATTCAAAGATCCTCGATTTGAAAATAAAAATGTACCTATGACCACTTGTTAGTTGGTTATTCATATAGGCATATCACGTGACCTCCATTGTCCCATTCAGAAGCTGCTAATGATCTTAATTTTGGATTCCTTTTTCCTCATCTCAGAATAGCAGAATTACACATTTATTAAAAAAATTATCAATACTCTTTCATCACTTTCCCCCCCAAAATCCCTATGATATGCAGTCTCTTACCAGTTGTGGACTTTAAACTTTCTTTTCAAAGCTTACCAGAATAAAAGATTCATCTTCTAATATAGCTGGATCTTCTTGTACAAATCCTGGCCTTATAGAAGATTTGGTACTCTTCGGAGATGGAATAAAACCTTTCTTTTTGAATCCTCCAGTTTCTGATTCTTTCCTTGTGGTGTTTTGAATAAGCTGGCCTCTGCTTGCTGCAAGAAGATAAAAATATCAGTCTTCAGTTTCCAGTAAGTCTATGAACTATTAGCATGAGCCAAACAATGCCAGCAGAAACTATAAGAAAAAAGTATTATTATAATAAATTTTCTCATGCTGTGTTATGCTTACGAAATTCCTGTTAAAATTTTGCTCATACTAAATACTACCCTGATTTTTTCTGCATACAAATCACAAATCTCTTCAAACTAAATAACAAGAAATTTGAAAGACCATACATATAATTGTTGCTACTGTTCATAAAGTATATAAAATAATTTCCATAAAATCCACACTTTCTTCCTAGTTAGCACCACAGCACCTGCTATATATCTCATAATATAGATAGTCTTTTCGTCTGCATAATTGGTCTTCTGTGGAACTCTTCTAATTTAATAAAATTTGTATATGTATGGAAGAAGGGAAGAGGGGCAATTGCCAGTTCTGAATCTCTATCCTTACAGGAGTCTTCTAGGTCGGTTCAACACAAGGATCATTTCTGGCTAAAGTTTTAAAAAAAATGATGTTGAAAAGAGCTCTAGAACTAACATTATTTGTGATTTATCATTTATAAAGTTATACCATTGTCTCTCAAGGAGGGTATTAATGTGGAAAAGCTGTGAAGCTAGAATAGTGCTAAAGAAGGGCTATAACAGAAGTATTAGTCAAGAGATATTAAACTTGTGTTCAGTCACAAGAAAGGAAAACCTTTAAAGGGAAAGTAAGACTGGGTCATTCTTTCTTAGGCTAGCAAGCACAACATTGTTGTGGAATCTGTAATGATCTGTGTGGCTGGCCATACGTATGYGGATATTGTATACATGTTTCATGTACGTACCTATTGGGAATATCTGCTCAGCCTTGCTCGTTGGACCTAGAGCTTGGAGCTAGAGCAGTCGCACCTCAATTAGACTACTGGATTCAGGAAGCCCTAACAATATAGATCGTCATTCTTAATATGATCCAATATGATATTATAATATCTAATATCATTATCTTTGATACTGGTGAACCTGAATGGTTATAGGAGAAAGAAAGAGAATTCTAAAAGTAAACATTGAATAAGGGAGGAAAAAAAAAAAAAGCAGCTTCACCAGAGTTACAGTAACAACAACTTGACCRTCAACTGAGAATGAGATGTATTTTTGACTTTACTGAGGACAGAAGGCTTTACTTTTCCCAAGTCTTACTCTAGAAGCAAAGGATGGATGATACCGTATCACTGCAACACTTCAGAATAAAAACAGACAGTTTCATGTGTGTTAAGGAGATGTTCTGGGAAGTCTGCGAGAGTTGAGAGGGCTATTAGGCCAGGTTAAGCAAATTTGATGGGAGGTGTGTCAGTGCATCAATGCCAAATCAAAGGCTGAGTGTTCAGCTAGAAACTTCAATGGAATCAGGAGACATTATTTCTTAAGGAAGTCAAATGCCACAGACTACTTCGAATGTAGTTTCTTTCTTCTCTGTAAGAGAGTGRTTCCTATTTCCTAAAAAAAAGAAAATTTCTAGGAGTTGGGAAGTGAGATTTAGAGACGTTTCTCTGAGATGCCTCCAACATGCAACTTTCAAGAGATGGTTCATTCAAGATGTCTCAAAGTCCTAATTACAAATTGTACAGGAAATTTTGGGAAAATTTTGAGGAGACAGGTGATGGAAGCTAGCCAGACTGTTTCATGGGAAAAGGAGCATCAACAAGGCATGCTGACTCATACCMATGGTCACACGTCTGGGCTCATGTCAGTGTGGTACTACACCTGGGCTTTGAATCAAGATTGTCGATGAGCTCAATATGTGTACTGCACATGTGTACACTACACAAAATCCTCTTATAGTGCCTCCCCAACCATTCCTTGCCGTGGACCGACACTCACTGGTGCCTTGGATTCCCCTGCGCCTTTATTGCCTCAATAGGAAAAACTTCTGGGGAACCCCTGCTTAGACGTAGAGGTAATAAATGCTCARTATTGACCATAGTGTCTGCCCCTGCTGGGGTTGAGGCGGTGTCCTCACCTCACCTTCATACAAACCCTAAATTGCTCTTCTGCATGATATTCAAWATCTTTTGCATCTGAACCATAGGTCCCTGTGGTAAGGAGGCCTGAGGAAAAGGGCACTGCAAAAATGCAGAACACCACTAAGCCATTTTTGCCTGGGGACTTGAAGGCAATACTCTGTTCTTTCTAGCCTATTTTTTGGAGTAGTACAACTCAGTGGATGTTGTTGTGGACAAGCTGTGCCTGAGCCAGCCTATGTCTGTGGAAGACTTTCTCACTCAAGAAGCTCTGCTGAGCTTTCCAGATACCAGCTACTCTCCCAGACTATGAAGGTGAGAGGAGACATAACCCATAGTGATTAGATTATCAAGTTCTTCATCAGAAGGAACCACAATCATGCAGCTGTCATTCAAGAGAATTGCACTTGGATACGGAAGAAACTGAAATTATTTGGAGATCAGTATCTTTCATGTTCCTCTGCATCTGAGTGAACACCTTCTGCAAAGAAACAACTCAGATTCCAAGTGGAAGAATAATTCCACATACAGCCTTTTGCCARCCAAGTAATTGGCCTCTAGGGTAACATTTACGATACCTTCATGGAAGTTTCTGATGAGCAGGAATTTCTCAAAACCTGTTTAAGCACTGTTATCAAGGGACAGTGCAGAGAATTCACATGAAGTAGCTTTAAAGCAGTGAGTCCAATGAAATGTATTCGCTCTTGTAGTCAACAGAGAGAGATAAACTCCTCTCAAGGAGGACTGGATTCTAGGTACTAGGAGCTCTAAAATGCCCTCTGAAGGAGCCTACTTTATCCCTCAAGGAAAGAGGGATTTAAGGGATTTTATCTTCATTAGGCTATAATTTGCTTTCATGAATRCCTCACTATCCTTCTCTTCTCTCTCTCTCTGAAGAGCATAAGCATTTAAGAATTCTGTAGTGGTTTGCTCAGAGGATGAACCTGCCATGAAGATAACTCAGTTCCAAAAGGTGGAATCCTGTGCAAGAATGTTATTCTGCCCTTGCTGGAAAGAAGACTTACTAAAGAAGTTTCCCCAAATGCGTACATAAGCACAGTAACAGTTCTAGCAATTGTCACCAGGTGGTGCTGTAACACCAAATCGCTTTTCTTACGGCATACATAAATATTCAATCTTGGTTTTCCTAAGCAAGGATCTGACTAAAAGGACTCTGTAAGCAATAGTGGAATTCATCTCTGCCTTGACTTTAGATTCATATAAGTGTCCAAACGAGAACTATATACTTTGAAACTGAGTTGTTTCAGGCTGATATTATAGAAAGAAAAAAAAAAAAAAAAAAAAAAAAAAAAAAAAAAGGATTATGAGGCTGCTGTCCCTATATCAACAAGTCACACTTGCAGCATTTCAGTATGTTTGTCCTTCACTGACAAGCTAGTGTTTAGGGCCCAAGTCATATGCTACATTTCCGTGTAAGTAAATTCAGATATTCAGCATCAGTTGGCTGAATGTAATTGGTGAGAAATAAAAGACATTTATAAAACAGCTCTGCTGTAGATGAATTAACACGTTGTGGGTAGGAAAGGTGGATAATGTTTTATTGATGCACAACAGATGCTTGCACAATCATGTCATTTAAGACTACTTCTGCCAACATACTAGTTAATTTGGTACTGTGGTGCAGTGATCATCTATGAATATGCTTATTTAGTGAAAATACACATTTTAGAAACTAACTAGCTACTGACAGTATGAACCTTGTTGCATTAGCTATTCTATAAATCCCCATCTAAATTTGGTGTCAGTATTTTATGGAGGTTCCGGTATTATTATTGTACAAAGCATAATTTCCAAACATTTCTGACAAGAGCAAAGAAACATGCTTTTACAATGGTTTAAAATGCACCTACAGATGAGAAAAGTCTAATATTTGTGTCTGATTTTATGTAAACTTTCCAAGGATTCTTTGGGAGAGCTCTCCCACCTATGCCCCCTGCTACACTGGCRGAGACAAAATCTCCCTCTTAGTCATTCTGACACACTCGCTCCCTTCCACCCTCTACTGGAACCCACTTCTCTTCCCTTTTGTCTGATAGTACCTTTTAACTTACTTCAGTMTTCAGGCCATGATCTTTACCAACAAGCTAGGTTACCAAATGTTTCTTCTTTTTACTGAGAGTAACTTGGCAATTTATTTCAAGTATTTGTGATGCTGACTCTAATCGGGGCCATCCTGCTTCTGTTTTCACCAGTCTGTTGTTAAACTTATTAATCCATTCCCATATTCTAGTAACAGTAACCAAAACTAGCTATTGATCATGGCTATCATGGTAACTCAGTGACATAGACTTTAGAGCTTCTCTACCTCTTCTATTAAAAGGACACTGTCATTTAAGAATTATAGTTTAARAACATGGTCTCTGCAGCATTTAATTTTGTTTTTGGGGAGATAACAAGGTATATTTAAAACAGGAATCATATCATTTTATAGACACAACAAAATTAGATAATTTTTCCATGCAACATTGGAAATTTGTAAAAACAACCATTTTCTAAACATCATGTTAGAAAACTACACAGCTCAAAATAGTGGACGTGAATGCACAAAATATGATCCTATTTTGAGCTTTAGCAAAGCAGCAATTCAATATTTGAATGATGTGTCTTTGCCTCAAGTTCTGAATATGCTCAAACACAGGCAGAAACTCATTGATTTATAGAAGTCTCATTGTTTAAAAGTCTTCATATAAGGACTTATGACTTTAATATCTTACARTATCAATGCTCTGTGGTGTCCATGGACAGTACAGTAGCTCACTTGCTTATAAACTACTGCTTTACTTCAGCAGATCTGGAATGCCTATGAAAAATACACATTTTCAAAATGAAGCTAGATGGACTTTGAAAAAATTTCAAAACTTCAAAATTGGATACAATCTTATAAGTAAAATGGAAATGGCTTGACTAAGAAATGAAGTTATAGAAAAGTGGAAAACAAATTAAGACTATACAAAGACATTAAAACTGGACAGCAGCTTCACCCGAAGTCTATTAGTTAAAGGAAGTATAGTGGAGGCAGGTAGAAGGTACTCGATTTTTCATTGAAAATGACTAGAGCACATCAGTGATGAATGTGGAAATTTTCCTTAGAATCATATACCTCATTTAACTGTATTCCTGTATTTGCTATCAYAAAGAGATGGCAATACCCTAACAGGCATTTCTGAGTTTGGTAAGTCTGCAGCAATTAGCTGTTCCTTCACTGTTTTCTATTTCTATAAATAACACTGTGAGGCTGTAGGAGAGGTAGAAACAAAACCAGAAAGTTTTGCTGAAAGATAAACACTGTATCATTATTCAAGAATCTGCTGCTAAAAGGGATGATGTTCAAGACTGTTCATTTAAACTGTTGGGTTCTTCTTTGAATTATCTACCATGTCCCACAGTTTGGAAATCAATGTATTAACAGAGAAAAACCACCTGTACTTCAAGATGAAACAAATAAAGACAAGAAACTATATTTCAGTCCACAAGTACAGGAAAGCATATGCATGAAATATTCAGAAATGACAAGCTATTTCAGCTTTCCAAACAATTGTATTCAATTAYGGAACAAGACTAAAAGTCAGAGGTAGAAAATAAGGCTGGACACTTTATTTCCATCAGTCTTTTTGGTACCTCTCCTCATTGCTGAGGAGCCAAGGATTCCTTTTTCAAGAATGCAGCTGATTTACTCCAATCACAAGGAAATGAGGGATTTTACGGAAACAAAAGGTGAAATATATTTTTCTGTGATTACCTAAAACCACTGTAAGAATGTATAACCCTTAAGTGAATAAAAGTATCAAATACAGAAYAAAATACTTACATGAGGAACTCGAAAGCCTTTCATTACTCAGGAAATTAAAAGCAGGGATGACCGCATGTCCCTTTCCAGTAACACTCASAATTTCTTCCTCATTATCTAGGACTTGTAGTTTAATGAACACATCAGATTTAGAGGTTTGTACCTGCACAGTAGCAATATGTGATGTTGTGGCTTTTACTGAATACCTAAAGAGGAAGAAAAAAATGTAGGAAAACAATCAGCTATAGCAGAGTGTTCTTTTTCAGAAAAGTACCTAAACATACGCTGACTTGGAAGCACACTTAAAATTAAGTTTGTAGTTAACTGTTTTCCTGCAATGTGATGGGCTAGATTTTCCCTACTGGCATTTAGTGCTGTGAATCCATGATCAGTATAAGCATCGTTTGCTGTAAATAAAAGGGTGATCCTGTTGTTTTCATTTTTTGCTCTCTTACTATATGTCTAGATGCACATTCTCCTTCATGCTGTACTAGTATTTTCTGAAAAATATGGAAAGTCAGATCAGGGAACAGATGCAATTAAAAAGTAACTCAGCAAAGGAAAAAAGAAGGATTTGCTTTCAAAAGTGTAGAGCTGTCTCATTTGATGACTGCTATTACTCTGGTCAACTTAAAATATTGTTGACTTAAAAGATTGCAGAATTAAAGTCTCAAGGTTAAATTCAAAGAATATTTTTATCATCATTTATAATTTTATGCATCAGTTGAGGTTTTAGAAAAACTCTAAGTATGGCAGTTTCTTTTTCTTTAACTTCAAATTGTTAGACTAACCTCAGTTAGCAAACAAACAAGCAAATAAATGATAAAAAACCCTGTCACCTTGACTTTAGGACATCTTGAGGCAAAAATATAAATATATTTTAAAGTAAAATTCTTAAAAGACTGTTGACAACTGAAGGAGAAAAAAAACAAGGAAGAGTCATAGTTTACAGAATTTCAGTGTATTTGTTATATTTCCATTTCAAATTTTCTTCACTGCAGTGAACCTGATTCTTCATGTTGAATAGACTTTATCCCGGGAATAATACATTGATGGATGAATACTGATTTAAGTTGTCATAACACATTGCTCTTCCAGCAATCATGGCAAAATGTTAGAGACATAGCCTTCAAGATACATATGTGATCAGCTTTAAGTGCAGGACCTGTTCTGCTACAGTGTGCAGTCCTTTTGTATAAAAACTTTAAAAAGCATAGTAGTTTCATTAGCATAGTAGCAYAGTACCATGCAAGAGCTTGCACAGTACTGTGAGATTAACTTTGTATTTAAGCAATAAAACATTAGCAATTAATGTTGAATAGGGGTTTCTATAACTTCTGAAGGTCAGTTACTCAGCTAGAATAAACTGACTACAGTAAATGTCAATCAATTAAAAAAGGACTAGGAACATTAAATCATCATGTTCTTATTAAATATGTTCTCCTAAAACAATCTGCATGCTACAAAAAAAATTATAAAGTTCATGATTAAAGTAAGTTTTTCTGCCAATACTGCATGATGAAAATTGGTCTGATCAATCAGGAGAAATAAGTGTTACACTTCTTGATTTTATTTCTAGCTTTGTCTGACTAGCTGGAAAATGCATCAAACTCCATGCCACCATCTCCCCATCTACAAAGTAGCTGTTTTACTACATGTTTAATTCTCCAAAGTACTATGGAATTTCAGTAACTGAAGTATGGATTAGTTTTCAAGAATGAAGCTATAGAAATGCAGAACATCATTGTTATTATGACTTTAAAGCTACAGTCTGTGTACTTCATTAAGCAGTGGCAGTATTTCACAAAATTACACGTTTATTTATGAAAGTGATGAACTTAATATTGAACACCCAATGGCCCTGGAAATTCAAATGTCTGTTTTAACACCTTCCTCTTCTAAGAATGTTGAGGTGGTACATACAAAAAAACCCAATGTAGTTATTCTCCTTTCAATATTTACCTGAATATTATATGCTTGCTATTGGGTATGTAATAGTCTTTAATTTCTTTAGTAGAATAGAAGTTGTTTACAGCCTCCCGAGAGAGGAAAGGGAGTGGACTATGGGAACCAATGAGCCGGAGCCTCCATCTCCCAGATGCCATAGATAAGTCACCAGTATGTGCTTCAGCCATAAAAGTGTATCCTTTCTGAAAACAGAAAATAAGTCATTTTCACTAGGAAATAACACTGCACAAAATGACTACACGCAGCATACTTTTTGTCCATAACAAAATGTGCTTCATAAGCAAGAATCTCATAGCTCTCTTAATGTCTTATTTACAAGGCACCTCTTATTACAGCAATTTATGTTTGGCAAAAAATTACATAGCAAGTTGAATAAACCTCATGTAACTTCGAAGTTGGCCTGATCTTTAGTGTGTGTCTGTGATGCAATCAGACAAACTTTTGAGGCCCCTTCCTAACTAAATTATTTTATGATTATAAATCATTTAATAAAGTCTAATTTATCAAATATTAATGTGTCTTTTATTCAGGCATGTGCAATATTCTATTCTGAAAAGTTTTCTTATAACATGATGAAGTTCAATAAAAGTAAAAATGTATTTATTCAGTCGGTGTTCTTATTTGGTACCTCATACTACTGTACAAAGAGCTCCTACATAAATCACACMTATATACCTCTGGGTTCTGCAACATTACTATACTTTTCTTGTAAAACCACTAGCAATAGTAGCAATCAAATTCATTTTCTTTTGTTACGRTATTTTTTGCTCTTCTTGATATCACACTAAAAATGTGTCATAGTAGTAATACTAATCGTAGATATAATGAAGAAAGAATTCATTATGAAGGACTTTTCATAAGCCAAGAACTTTAGGTCCAAGYTCAGAGCCAGCCACACCAAACTTACACTTTACTGTTGCTGATCAAACAGCAGTGAGTTATACTTCCCAAAGACATTCTCCAGAAGTTGGGCTTTAGCGATCTTCTGTGTAAAGGTAATTATCATACCACATTGTTGCCAAAAAAAGAAGACAACACATTATATCAGTGTAAAATAAAGTAAAAATCATATGAAACACTTTTTGGTTGCCCCAAATCGGAAAAGAATTTTCAGTTTTCAGGGGTACCTGTTGAAGTTTAAATTGGAGGAAAAAAATCAAAAGGCAAACCGAATCTGAAGTAGCACAGTTAATCTCCAGAGGATTGTATCACCCATTTAATGCTATGATTTTGACTGAAAAAGGAAAAAGTTGTTGTTGATGGTGAAGATTAAAATGAGTGTTCTTCAAACTACTTCAGGCCTTAGGTTTCTTGTTTCCSTCACTAGTACTCCAAAAGATCTTCATATCATATGTTGGCTCCTTAATTGTCCATATTTTCCAGCTGCCTTGAATTGTTTGCATAATTAGGACTGCTTTTTCCACTGGAACTAGGCAAAAAGACTCAGCTCTTTTCAGCTCTTGGAAATCAGAAAGAGGTTGCTCCAAAGAACAACACCCCTTTCTCCACTTCTGCAATAACAACTTTTAAAGTGTGATTTTAAAAAAAATGCTCCCCTGCTGCCTAAATCTATTCCTATTGCAGCTGATGAGAATATAACCATTAAATTCAAATGGAACAAAGTGAAAAGCACAATTGAACACTTTTGAAAGGCCACCCTGCRTTAAGTCCCTGCTGGGACTTATTTCCCAGCTGCAAAGTCTCAGCGTTGCAAACACCTTCCCTTCAGTTACTGGACTTCAGATCGTTACCCCTTCTCAGTCAGCACTGCAGAGGAGTGCTTTATTGTCTGTCCTCTCACTCCTGAATATTGACAGGCAAGAATAAAACACCCTGCAGTGCCAAACAGACTGACACAAATCAGTTCCAAAAGGCTAMTGAAATGGGGAGGTGCACCACATGAGCTCATCAAATTGAAAATAACTGAACCTTTGACTTGCTCCAGAATACTAACRGTACAAGCTAGGAGACGTTTTCCTTATCAGGTGGAGAAAAAGATGACCATGAAGAGACAGAAAAGGGGATTTTGGGACAGGATACCAAAAAGGGAGTTCCTATCAACCCTAAGGTGCAGGAGGTATGTTATATCCAGGAAGAGCATTACTCCATTAATTTATTATTGAGAAATTATGAGAACTGAGGAACAGTTGTGTTCATCAGTCAAAAACATCCTCTATGGTTTTGCTAAAAGAATTACTTAGAAAGGCTAACCTGTTTCTGCCTGTACACCAAATATAAGAAAGAGCTGTGTTGTAAAATGCTGATGCATCATACTTTGAAACTGTGTAAGGATTTTGAAATGCAAAATGAGAAAAAGGAACAGTCAAGTACTTGAGATCATAGTTACCTTTAACTTCAAAGGTGACCACAGCTAAGATGAGGTTACAAATATTTTTGGCAATTCATGCAGAAGATACTTAGAAAAATCTACCAGTGCTTGCATATATGAATGAAAATTTAGACAAAGTATAACAATGAAAATAACTTCATTTACTGTTAAAAACAGAAACGGAARAATGTCTATTTGTACTGGAGGCAGTGCAAAAATATGGGTGAATACAGACAATTTGCTGCATGGGAATTCAGGGATCACATTCATTCTGCCTTAAAATCTGAATTTAAATTAATACTGTCCCTTTYATGATTACTTTTACTAATAACACTGCAAATAAAGCCCTAAGTGTAAAGATACTATTCTTACTTTTATGAAGATGTTGATTTAAGAAAAAATATTTCTGATATTAAAAAAACAAATTAAAAATTAAAAATAAATGCRACACAACATTAATCAGTCTGATACAGATTTATCTTGTTGTTATGGATTCTGTGAAGGGCAACATGGGAAACTAGAACATAATTTGAAAGGTTTCATAACTTCAATGCATTTTGTATTTGAAAAAAACAAGGCAATATGARTGTGGTCCTTTAAATGGCAGGGGCAAGTGAAAGCAGTATAATGAGAGCAACGGCCAGCTTGTGCCTGGGAATGCCAGTGAGTCCCCAGTGTGACTGGGGAACTCGTGATTAAGTCCTTTCTTCAAATTCTCCTAACTAGGCCTAACAACTAGCTATTTCAAGTATAAAATTTCATGTTGCACCCAAGATATAGCCAGGAGGAAAATCTGTTGAAAAGTTTTCTCTCTAGCTAGTCTTCCAYTAAATTTCAGTTAAATGAAATCAGTATTTTCCAGTAAAAATGCTCTTTTGAAAAATTCTTGATCGTACACAGGATTGTGATCTCAGGACTATTGACTATTTACAATAAAATTAAAAGAAATGATTTATGATTCAAGTTTGTACARCTGTAACTGTAAGMCACTTTACTCTCTTTAACTGTTAAAAGGTAAGAGCAACCTTTCAAAGATACCATTCAGGAGGACTTGCCTTTTTAAAYACGCAGTTAAGCATGCACTTAAACTCCCCCTGTCCATAACAAGCTCACTTTTAAACTGAGAGATAATTAGCCAAACATTCAAGTTCCTTCTGGCAGCATGGTGCATGTGAGAAAAACAYTCTCCTTTGTGTGCCTCTTTATAAAGATAAGATTCTACAATCCTAATGTTCACAACAMATATGCAGAAAATGTAGAAATAATGTTAATGCCGAGTGGGCATTTCATAATATCATAGTTAATTAGAAAGCACAATAACTGAATTTGTGGGCTGGTAAGATCAACAAGTAATCCTCAGTCACTACTGAGAAATAATCAAATATATCTAGACAACCCCTGCCAGGTTTATGTCTTATTCTTATAAACCTCCAAACAGAGATAACATTACCTACTTCAGTATCTTGTTTCAATTCACTAGTCCTAAAATCAGAAAGTGTTTTTTTTTTTCCTAATATATCACCTAAATTAACTTTTCTATAAAGTAAGCTAATTTCTTTAAGTCTTTTCATAAGTAGTCAGGATGAGTAACCGATTAGTGTCTTTGCCTACTTAGACTAATGTTTTCTAGACTAATAGAYTGTAAATGATGATCACTTATCCTTCTATATTTGTTACTGAGCTGAAGTTTGAGGAATGCCTATTACTCTATCATTTCCTACAATGTGTTCAAAAGACCTGTGAATAATAAATTGAGTAGAGGAAAAAAAACCTGTATCCAGTAGCAGAAAATACGATTACAGAAGGAGAAAATTTAATGCAGAAAATCCAAATACTGCAAAGCAAGTAGCTGAAGTATGTATCTAGATTGTAATGTCTGCAGAAAGAAGACAGGTTTTATTGCTGATCTGTAGATTTTATCCTCAGTGTCAGTCATTTTGGAATGAACTTTAATGTGTTCCAGGAGTGGCTATGGCAGCAGAATAACAATWCCTGCCGATATATATTTTTTCAGCTCTGCTCTAAGTGGCTAGTTCATAATTTTGAAGTAGAATATCTACATGTTAAGTTTATTTAAAGAAAAAAGAGACTTGATCTATATTAATATTGATATTTGGAGTTCAGACATACTGTATTTCTTAGCTACTGTATTATGTTTGTGATTTTTTTTTGCAAAACACTATTAAAAGGAAAGGTAACACTAAAATAATACCACTCAATCCTGTATTTTAAAATAATCACATAATGTCTTGTCAAAACATCAACAGAGCTTTTGATACAATGTGCAGGCCCACTGAAATGGTAATGAATCATTTATGAATAGGAGGGAAACAAGCTAAATTGCATAGTATAAGGTTATATTTTTATTGACAAACTCAGCAGCAGAGATTAAGAAACGTAGTAACGAGTAGAAAAATAATACTCCTAAACCAAAACCACWCGTTACTGATATTAATCATATTTTATATTATAAAGTTCAAAGCTTGTGGCTGATACCCCTGAGGGCTGTGCTGCCATTCAGAGAGACCTGGACAGGCTGGAGAGCTGGGCAGAGAAGAACCTCCAGAGGTTCAACAAGAGCAAGTGCAGAGTCCTGCACCTAGGGAAAAATATCCCTAGGCAGCAGTACAAGCTGGGGGCTGACCTGCTGGAGAGCAGCTCTGTAGAGAAGGACTTGGGAGTGCTGGTGGATGACAAATTGACCGTGAGCCAGCAATGTGCCCTTGTGGCCAAGAAGACCAATGGTCTCCTGGGGTGCATTAGGAAGATTGTTGCCAGCAGGTTGAGGGAGGTGATCCTGCCCCTCTGCTCAGCCCTGGGGAGGCCTCATCTCGAGTCCTGTGTCCAGTTCTGGGCTCTCCAGTACAAGAGAGACATGGAGCTCCTGGAGAGAGACCATCATATGGCTACGAAGATGATCAGAGGGCTGGAGCATCTGTCCTCTGAGGAATGGCTGTGAGAGCTGGGCCTCTTCAKCCTGGGGAAGAGAAGACTCAGGGGGGATCTTATCAATGTCTATAAGTACCTGAAGGGAGGGTGTCAAGCGGATGGGGACAAACTCTTTTCAGTTGTCCCATGTGACAGGACAAGAGGCAATGGGCAGAAATWGAAGCACAGGMAGTTCCGCCTGACCGTGAYGGGGAATTTCTTCACTGTGAGAGTGATGGAGCATTGGCACTCTCTGGTTGTGGAGGTTGTGGAGTCTCCTTCTCTGGAGAGATTCAAGGCCTGCCTGGATGCAACCCTGTCTAACATGGTCTAGGTGACCCTGCTGAGCAGRGAGGTTGGKCTAGATGATCTCCAGAGGTCCCTTCCAACCTKACTGATTCTGTGTGATTCTGCGTGAAAGCTTGGAGAATTATAACAATTTCAGCTTTAAGTAGGGAGTTCTTCAACAGGGAACAAGAATAGAAAAAAATGTCTATTTTCATTATGACAACAATATCACAGAGGTCATTATGTGCTGCATCCATAAAAAAAATRGTTCTAGAAGGTGATTCGTGGGGTAGAGTATAGGAAAAGGAGTATTGCTTATAATAAAAACACTGTCCTGCACAAAGTCCTGGTAAGATCTTATTTTTAATACTTTGTACAATCTTGGATATATACATCAAAGTAATCAAGCTTCCCTCTGTAACAGGATAGCATGCTATAAGGGTGCTGGAGAAACAGCAGACAGCTTCTGTCTTGACTTGAGTAAGGCTACTGACATTGTCTCTCTGGTCATTCTTCTAAGAATCTAGTGAAATGTGGTCATGATGAAAAGCTGGGTGGCTGTTGACTTGATAGTCACATCCAGAAAGCACATACCCATGGACACTTCTGGAATGGCAGGATGCAACCAGAATATGTACATTTAATTAGTCAATAGCTCAGAGATAAAAGGAATTGTAATTATACAGGAAGACAAAATAAGAATTCAAAATTATTCTGAACTAGGGAAATGGTCTGGCAAATAGCATAAGAATCAAGAGGGGAATACCCTATATTTAGGCAAGAATAATAAACTGCACAAATTTTGGACTGGGAACAATCAGAATTCAATCCTTTAGGAACGCATTTATGGGTTACAGCAGCACAGTCAACAATGTTGTTGCAACAAAAGGTAAACATCACAGATATATAAGTAAAAGTAAGGCCTACAAAACATGTATATTAATCATTCCTTATTCATCATTTGTATGGCCTCAAGTTAATCCTTGGTGTGCTGTTYACTGTGCACAATGAGACAAATCATAAACAAGAAAAAAACAGAGCAACTGGAAAGAGTTCRGAGAGGAGGAGAGACATAATCATCAAGAGTGCAGAAAACATAACTTAAAGGGAAACACTGAGAAAACTGTCTTCTTCAGGCTAAGGATGAAAAGGCAGGAGKAGGGAAGGTTGTGATAACTATTTAATAATATAACTATTTTTGGAGAAAATTAAATTTAATACAGTAATGCTTCTTATGTTTGAAGGGGGAGCATATATAAAGTTGTATTTGGCATCCATGCTGCAACTATCACTATCATTTGAAGAAGCAATTATTGTGCGTATGACTTACATAAGGCTATTCATGCCTCATTCTTGCTATGGTTTCTGATTTCTCAAGGTATTTCTGCCAGGTGGACAGCATCAGCAGCAACTATGTTGCCATTGATTACAACAGCACAGAGAAGTTGGAAGATGTATCTTCATTTAGAAATAACCACAAATATCAACGAAAATTAAGACCATTCCTTCAATGTAAAAGGTTTCTCATGGAAGCAGCTCAGTGACAGTCTCTGATGAAATTTGCTAGTAAATACTGGTGTGCTCCTAAGCAGAACATTATGACATGGCTAAAAAACTCCACAGAATTTGGACAACCATTATCTTTAAAATGATACTTTTCACAACCACTCTTTGCATTTACCTTATTCTTGGGATAAATACGAGGTGCCACTTTGAAAAAGACATGTGGCATTTCCTCCAACGTGTCATTATCAACTACATGGAGTCTACAGGTAGGGATAGATGTATACATCTTGGGCACTATAAGCATGTCTTCTGGAACATAAAATGTCTCTCTACAAAAAAAAAAAAAAAAAAAGCATGTCTTCTGGAACATAAAATGTCTCTCTACAAAAAAAAAAAAAAAAAAAAAAAAAGGGTAAATTCTTAAAGTATTTCAGATTTCTTGTCACTAATAAAATGATTTCTGTAACACACAGTAATAGCATCC
The DNA here is from genome assembly GCF_003343005.1 of Rhea americana. Lineage (NCBI taxonomy): Eukaryota > Metazoa > Chordata > Aves > Rheiformes > Rheidae > Rhea > Rhea americana. Next base: position 1,107,072 of record NW_028185128.1, on the reverse strand, counting down.
ATTACAATTTCAGGAAAGTAAAATCATATTTTTATAGCAGGTAAGTGATAAACCACCATGTACGAAGAACACTGCTTCCCCTAAGAGTTGTATAAGGTATGAACTCACCTAAAAACCACAAACCAAACATTTGGTGGCTGATCAGCATATGTTACAACATAGTCAACAAACGAGATCTTGGACAATTCATCTTCGTAACAAGGAAACTTTTCAATTGACTTACAGTTACTTTTAAACATTTCTCTAGAAGGAAGAAAACAAGATAAACATTTATATCTACTTAAGAGAGAATATATACCTTGACATTAATTTMTGCTGATCATGAGAAATACTGCTTTGTGTGTTAGTGTAAAGTAATGGTACAAAATGTGTTACCAGTGTTTATCTAGTAGCTCCTCACCCTCAGAAATAGTAAATCAGATAGGGCAGGTGCTCTTCTGATTCAAGGGCTAATGGCCTGTCACCGCCAACATGAGTGTTTGTATCAGTCTATTCATAAGTGCAACTGCTTCCACCATCCCGAAATATTATGGCTTCTGTAAGATTTCTTTGAATATTTTATTAGATAGCATAGCTTCAATTTTCTTACATTAAACTGTCCTCTTGAACCTGCAGCTCCATTAGAAGATTTWAAAAAATCTCGTTTTTCTTTTTAAAACTTTTTTGAACAAGAAAGGATTATATAATATAAACTTAACTTAAAGGGTGATTTTAAGGCCTTAAATTTAAAGGCATCCCTTCCACACATGAAGAAACCTAAGRCTGTAACTTCAAAAGTTGTTAGTAAGATAAATAAACTCTCTGGTGTTACTAAATTCTATGAAATTAGAGTTAACTTGACTGGTACCTAACTGACACCATGAAGTTTTATTGATCACCTGCAGTATCAAACATATTCCTTTGGACAAAGCAACCAGAATATCAGCATACAAAATTCAGTGTTATGTGAACAGGAGATGAATAGTAGTCTGGTGAAGGGTAGGAAGAAGATAACAGCTTTCACTCTACGTTTTTACTCCTTCCAGTGATTTTCTTTGCAGATTATGGGAGAAAATAAAAGAGGGGAAGGTAAAAGATCCTTCTCCCTGCAGTTGCCTCTGTCTTGAACTATTCTTTATCTGCTTTCGGTAATAAGTGAACAGTATATCTTTTCTGCTGTCTTTTCAATGCTTTGTCTGATTCAAAGTTTGGATTACATCATTTATGTGAAGTGGATAGTTTCAAGAAACTTTATAATATCTATTTTCAGTGCTGCCTGTCTTCTTTTTGTGTCAAATATAAACATGTTCAAATTGTTCAGCTATGAAAGTTTTATCCACAAAATTTGGCCATTGCTACTTTGATGTTTTGTTATCCTTAAGTATTAATAGGAATTAGAGAAAAAATTCCCACATTCATGTTTTTAGTGATGGTGATAGCCAATCTTGWCATTTAATTAAGATGAGAGCCACGGAGTAGATTCAAATATTGCCAGAAATAATTTAAAGCAGAACAATTTGAWACTTTAATTCTTGAAGTTTTGCAGAGGTTACTTCTACAACTGATAAAGAGCACACAGGTGCACACAAAAATTGACATCAAAAGACCTCAGATTTGTGAATTCATTAAAATTTACAAGAGGAACAAACCATGATGAGTAGTGTCAATGCTAGCACAAACTTAGAAGTTTTAAGGCATTTTGAACTCGGAGTTGGTGTTGTAAAATAGTACTACTTCTAGACCCTTCTAAGTCTAAGGTTAAAGYGAGGAAAAGCTTCTGTTCTAATAATGAACTACTACAATTCCTACACGCCTGTCAACTGTTAAAAATATCACAGTAAAATGWTTTTCATGCTCAAATGTGTCCCCTTAGACAACGCCTAAAAAACAGGTCCATAAGTTCTAAAAGTCTGAAAGAAGACTAAAAATTGCATCTGATTTTTGCTTATTTAGAGATCTTGCAAATCTAAAATTCAGATTCTAAATTTCTAAACTTCTGAAAATGTTTGGAACTAGGTTATGGTAGCTGTTTCTGTCTGCATGCAAATGTTTTACTGGGTAAAGTTAGGCTGATAAGAAACACTAAAAACTGAAAAAAATAATACCCCATGAGTTTTCCTCAAATTGCTGTTTATAAGAAGTGAGGATTTATACCTACAGCCAGTAATTACTGCCAGTTCTTACTCATCAGCCCTGATAGAACTGAGCTACTGCTAGAACTGTGTGAACACCTGCAGAGGGATTTTTGAAAGACTTCATGAAGACACATGATTTCCAAATAGCATTATGCTTGCAAATAATTTAAGGAACACTGCTGTAATTAATGTTGTTGTCTTCACAAAACCCATAATTAAATACCAGGGAAAGCATCCACCTGGAAATATAGCTACTTTCCTTCAAAGAAGTGGTACAAACAAATCCTTTGATGGTAAAAATGTGTTAAAATTAAATAAGGTTTCTGGCATAGCTATCACCTTTCTAATGTTGACCAGGCTTCTCTCAAAGGACAGTATGAATCCAAATGCTTCTTAAAAGCAACTGGTTAGGTGCTTAACTGARGAATCAGTATCAGATTTATATTTATGAAACAATTTATAGGAGATGAAAAAAATTAAATACAGAAGAAAGGCAATATTCTAGCTCAAGCTGCAGGAAAATAACCTGTACAGAGTAACATTTATAGCCATGCCATTTTACTTTTGTAGGATATGCAGAATAAAGCCTGCATAGCTTATCTTCACTGAAAAAATCTCATCTTTGTAAGTTAAACTGAGTTTTGCAATTTTAAAACTAGTAATAATCTTGCAATATTTACTTTGTGAACTAGCAATTTATGGCAATTCTATGGAACAGGCTGCAACAAAATGTATAAAATTATTAAGTCATTACCTCAACAAAATTACAGCACACTGTTCAAAATTTAACTCAATCAGAGCCCACAATTTTTGCAGGGTTTCTTTGACAACAGCATTTTCTTTAGTACCTGAAAATAATGTAAATAATAAAATATATCAGAAAATTTATATAATATCTTTTTTTTTCCTAAATCTATGCCTGACAAATACTTGTGAAAAAAGCTACTGTCACCAGTCACYTGTCTTATGAATCATTGGTTTATTATTTGGAATTTTATAGAAGTCTCACACAACTGGAAGYTAATCTTCTTTGATAGAGGAAATTCCCTTAATCATATTACTGCTTTGTACTTATCATCATTCTTACTACTGCAAAAATGATGAGATCAATACTTTCTCTGATTTACAGATATTCTTTGTAACATGCTATATCTCATCTATGATAAGAGATGATTTCTGTCCTCAGAAAAGATATAGTTTAGCTTCTGGTAGCTTTTATTTGCAGATATTGCTAAAGGGTAAGTAGGTGCCTAGGCAATCTCTACAGCCAATTAAAAGAATTGGGAAGCTTTAAAGGGTAATTCATCCTACCCATGTATGATACCTCTCAGATGACAGACATGTTGCTGTCTCAGGGTGCCTAGTTCTATCCAGAGAATAAAGGTGAAATCTAGGCAACTRGTTTAGATCTGATGTCTAACTTTTCATGACTAAATTTAGGCAAAATCCTCCCTACTGTATAATAAATTAATGACARAATTGAAGAGGAAAATAAAAAAGAAGGGGAAAAAGTAAGAATGCTATAAGGACAAGTAAGAAAATAAGGAGAAAGCAGTACAGATAATGAGGAAAAAGAGCAGAAAAGCAGTATGACTGAATAAAAATGTGAAGCACTGGAAGGAAAACATCAGAACAAAAGGTAATGGAGTGGAGATAAATCAAAAAAAAATTAAGAAAGACATTATAGACAACAAAAGAAAAGAGTTGGAATACTCAGTGCTTAAAACATAGCAATCTAAACCTTCAGAAGAGCAGATTCTGGGCTCTGAGATTTGCAGGAATTAATAACACTAGTGAAAGTTTGCTGAAACTTTCATAATCTACATGGCATTTTTCAAACACAAATAGAAGGGCATTATATTTGATGGAGAAAGCTTAAGTAAAACTATGCTAGATGTGATAGTTTAGGGGCAAGACAGCCCTGGAATTACTGATAAGGAGATGAAAGTATGAAAGAGAGCTTGAAGAGATCAGTTGGTGCAGGTAAATATAAAAGAGAAGAAATTCTAGCAATGATGATAATTCATAAGGAACCTCCAACAGAAGAGCAGTGGATGTTGTCTTCCTTGAATTCAGTGAGCCTTTCCACACTACCTCCCACAACATTCTCACAGACAAGCTGATAAAGTATGAGCTAAGTGAGCAGAGAGTGAGGTGGACCAAAAAATGGCTGAATGGCGGAACTCAGAGGGTTGTGATCAGTGCTGCAGAGCCTAGTTGGAGGCCAGTAACTAACCTTGTACCTAAGGAGTCAATGCTGGGTCCCATCCTGTTCCACTTATTCACCAATGACCTGGATGAACGGACAGAGTGCACCCTCAGCAAGTTTGCTGATAATATAAAACTGGGAGGACTGGCTGATATACCAGAGGCCTGTGTTGCCATTCAGAGGGACCTCAATGGGCTGGAGAAATGGGCAGAGAGGAACCTCATGAAGTTCAACAAAGGGAAGTGCCAAGTCCTACCCCTGGAGAGGAATAACCCCATGCATCAGTACAGGCTGGGGGCTGACTTGTTGGAAAGCAGCTCTGCCGAGAAGGCCCTGGGGGTCCTGGAGGACAACAAGTTGACCATGAGCAGCAAGGTCTCCTTGTGGCAAAGAAGGCCAATGGTATCCTGGGCTGCATTAGGAGGAGCACTCACAGCAAGCTGAGAGAAGCAATTCTTCCTCTCTGCTCAGCACTGGTGAGACCACAGCTAGAGTGGAGTATGAGASAGATATGGAGCTACTCCAGGGAGTCCAGGGAAGGGTTACTAAGATGATGAAGGGTCTAGAATGTCTTTCACAGGAGGAGAGGCTGAAAGAGTTGGGCTTGGAGAAGAGATGACTGTCAGAGGGAGCTTACCCATGTAGGTARGTATTTGAAGGGAACATATTAAGAAGATGGAACTAGACTTTTTTCAATGGTACCTAGTGATAGCACAAGAGGCAACGGGCACAAACTGAAACACACGAAGTTCCATCTGAATATACAATTTTTTTTTTGGGGGGGGGGGGCGGGAGCAGTCAAATACTCAAACCTGGGAATAGGTTGCCCAGAGATGCTATGGAGTCTCCATCCTTGGATTTATTCAAAGCCTAACTGGACACAGTCCTGGGTAACTYGGTGTAGGTGACCCTGTTCTGAAAGGCGAGGGGGGTGGGGGAGGAGAGGGGTTGGACTAGAAGATCTCCAGAGTTCTCTGCCACCCTCAACCTTCTGTGATTCYGGGGATGATTTACTAAAGAGAGAATGTATCCCTCACAATGAAGCAGTTTTCTTTGTCAAGGTCCTGAGACATTCACATACTTTCAGGCCAGAAGGAATCACTGGGATCTTCCAATCCGACTTGCTGTGTAACAGTCATGTTACATATTAATTGCTATTTCACCCTATATAAATGATCAATTAAATCCTTTCTGAACTGCACAATTCTCTTTGATTTTAAAGTTTTCAGTGATGGAAAATCAAAACAAATTTTTTGGTCTATTTTTATCAGTGTTCCCTTAAGTCAATATAAAACTTTTGAAAATACTAAGCTTTACCAATGATATTTAGATTTCTTGGAGTCTTAATTCATATTGTTAAATATGCTTTACTATGTATATTCAAAAAATCCAAATCCACAAAACATGAGTGTACACTGTGTGACCAACAACCCCTCCAAATTTTGTTACTTTCTTACTTCCTTATGATTCACTRATCACAGATGTTCATGTATTTATTTTTGTAATTTCTACATAATGTTTCATCACAAATGGGTATGACAAAGTTAAAATATTGTTCATTAAAAGACATACAAACCTATTTGTGGCAAAGACATGAAGGACACATATATAGAACTTTTACCTACTTTCCAAATACTAAACATTCAGCCCAGTTCTGAGATAAAACTGTATTAATGCTGGTTTAATATCTACTAAAATCAATGTGGTGGGTCTTTTCTCTACCTCAATCACTTTTTAGTATCATATGCGCCATGGAAAGAGTTAAGTTGAGCACTATTCTCAGTTTTTTCAGAGATTCAACTACAATGTTCTATTGTATTTCAGTTCATTTTAACCAGGTATTAACTAGCAATAAAATCCTTAAAGCAAATATCTGAACAAGGTGTAAAAAYGAAACATTTTTAAAAAGGTCCTTCTAAAGGACATACCTGGTTTTCTGCCATTTATCACTTTCCTAACATAGGTCCCTCTCCAGTTGGCTTGAAGTTTGAGTGCTGCTGCTTCTTCTTCAGAAGTGGGAGSTCTGTTCTGCCAGCTACTAAGGAAAGGTATGTCGAAAGCCTCTGAAAGAAGAGAATGACAATGAATGACAACAATGGAAATCACATAGCTGCTTGCTATGAGGTTGAAAAAACACTGAGAACTATATTCCGTAAATAAAGTGGTTTGCACATAAAACTTCCATTTATGACAGAAATAACACTCTCACCATTTTCCTCTAATAAAAAGCATCAGAAATTAATCTTTTTTCRATAAAAAGATACAATCTATTGTGTAATTACACAGAGTTATCATGTAACTGTTGTGCTAATGCCAAAGGCTAAATCATTGAAGCCTTACTTCTCCTTACAAACAGCCATCAAATTACATTTTTAAAATTATCTCCTAATGTAATTTCAAAATAACTTTCCAAACATGAATCAAAATAATTTAATATAMTAAAGTGTGATTCTGAATATATCCTAAAAGAAGAGCTTCACAAGATTTTAAGTGTTTCTATCTACCAGATTGACCAATACAGGAGTGCATTTATCTGACTATGAYCTGTCACTGATGAGATTGAGAGTGGAACAGAAACTGGTTGGTTTTGACAGGGTTACTGATGAGCTCTTTATGATAATCCTTGGCAGCACCCAGAATTAGCATTCCYGGGAGCCAACAGCACCAGAATTTAGCAGGAGGGTTTGGGCAGGTGGCACTACAAGGAGGTAGAGCCAGGAAGCCAGTTTGGAACTGCAGAGTTTGAACGAGGCCAGTGAAAAGAAGGAGGAGCAAATAGTGCTTCAAAAGGATGTCTCAACAAACAGAGATGAGAGAAGTATGGAGATCCACTTGAAAAGGGGGACAAACTAAAGTCAAGATTGCTGTCTTCAGCCAAGATATGATATATTTTAATATAACTTCTACTGAATTTTGTTAAATTTGGCTGTGTTTCCAGCCCTCACTCCTGACTACTATCTCATTTCGAAACTCCAGAAAGCATTAATTAGTGACTCTGAAAGGTTACACAAGATCACTTCCATAGACAACAGATCAGGACTCAACAATATGCATGGCASAACCACTTTTTATAAAATGGAAGCATAGAATCATAGAATAATGCAGACTAGAAGGGCACTGAAAGTCACATGGTCCAAGCCCATGTTCAAAACAAGAACAACTTAGAGCAGATTGCTCAGGGTCTTGAACAAATGTCCAGGCCATTTTTTAATATCTCCAGGGATGGAGATTACATGCCATCTGTGGGCAACTTATTTCCAATCCTCGACTAGCCTCAGGGTGAAAAATATTTCCCTAATATCCAATTGGAATTTCCCATTTTCTAACTTTTGTTCTATCTCTATCCATTTCCGAGGAGGTCTGGCTCTATCTTCTCTGTAGTCTTCCATTTATTTACCAAATAACCTATATTTCAAAACAAATTTGTCCTAGCTACATACCTGTTTATTTTGCAATTAAATAATCCAGTGGCAAAGCATTGTGTTATGCCTTTTGTCCCTCCTAATGTTTTTCTTCAAGAAAAGGAATCAGCAAACTTCCGTTACCAGCAAGTGTTTTAAATCAAAAGAATAGTCTCTGCTGCAGAGCTAACATTCCTCCCCGTATAAGGCAAAATATATAATTATAAAACTTTTAATTATAAAGTAATTAAAAAGTTGTATACTGTTTAGGTGATCACAGTTACACATTGTAAGCTAGCCAGTAATAAGATCTAGCCCTTAATCAACAATATATAACACTGTGACTGCATCTAAATATTACTCCTAGTTCATCTAAGCAGCTCTTGTTCTTTTTGTCTTTTAATGACTAATCAAGTGAAAGAAAACATCCCCAAGAAAGCACTCAGCCAGCATAGATAGTGCCACCTGCACTGTGGCTTCAGAGGTAAGCAAGCGGTTTAATAGTCTGAGTATGATGGCCAATAGGCTCTCCTCTTAAGTCATATGAGACCACTGTAATAGGTGCAGAAAATACTAATACTGTATAAAGAGACTATACAGCCGCAAGGTTAGTCAGATCAACTTGCTGAATTAACAGAAATTCCTCTCTCTCCTCCTCTTTTTTTTTAATTTATTTTTTATTTCATGGCTTAGCTTCCTGAGATATCAGCAAGTTAACCTGATTCCTTAGCATCTGTACAACTGCTTAAGGTGGGAGTACCTGGTCTGGAATGGGAAGGGGAGCAGGACACTTCAGCAGTAGTCTTGATTGAGACTGCACATTAAGGTCTAAACATATCAGAATGTGATCTGCATTATCAATGACTCTCAGTGTATTCTGTACTTTCGTTGCTGGCTACAATGTTTGTATTACCCAGACTGTCTTTAAGTGTTAGTAGAGACTCAGACTGTGGTTCCAGAAGAGACTGAAGTTGACTTAGGAGTCACAGTCCTAATTTTTTCTTATTGTTGAGCTAAATTTTTGCCAACTTAGCATGCTGAACCAGCTCAGCACAAGACTTGATAAATGCTGAAGCTGCAGGAAGGTCGAGAGGGAGACTGCAGCCTGCAGTTAGACTGGCTTAAGCTGCTGTGGAACTCAGCACTGGCTTCACCTGGAGAGGAGGGTAAAATTCATGGCTGTGGCCACCAATTGCAGCTGAGTCTTATTCTTCTAYTCTGGAGGGAGTTATCCAAAGACAAATGAACTGAAAAGGTTGGCATTTTCTATAGGCTGAAAATCACAGTGCCATAAACACTTACAAAAAAACTTAAGCTTTCGTATAGCGCTAATTGATTACAGAATAGTTCATCTGTAGCACTTCAGACATAGCCTACTCAATATATTTAGATGTTTCCCATCTACATGACTTTTATACAAGACCAGGTCAGTAAGCCCAAATTCCAGCTCCCCTGACACAGAACCAAGACTTCATTACACCCATTAGTCCCTCAGAAAAGAGTTATGAAATGCTAATACGGGAAGGTACAAAGAGAGTTGACTAGGTGTTGCCCTATGGACAAATGGAGAAGTCCACTGGGGATGTCAAGCTATTTCTATCAACAAAAATAAATAGCTATCACTAGAAATAAATACATGGCATTTGTGAGGCTAAAGGATGTATGGATATACAGTCACTTAGGCAAATACTATTTCTAAATATACAAATGTAAAAGTAGGATGCAGTGTCACACACAGAACTGAAGAAAACTCAGTATCCATTACTTCTTCAAAACTGTCAAAAGGTTACCCCCAATTCAGGCTGAAAACTGGAAGCACTGAGAACTTTGTGAAATTATATATTCCTAAAATTTTAATACCTTTTGTTCTAACTTTTAAAATACATTGTCATTAGAACAAAAATACTTTGATTTGTATGATACAAGTCAAAATAATACAGTCAGAAATAGATATTTGSATTTTTTAAAAGTTTTCATTTACTTAACACTTATTTTTTTTCTTAATAAACAGATGTTACTGTGAAATGATGCAGATGATCCAATATTAACTCCTGAATGCTTCACATGATCCAAATTTGATATTATAATTAAAAACTGCTTGGTCAAAAAATTCTGATCTGCTTTAGTRGTTAATCACAAGATATTCTGCTAATTATAAAACCAAAATTCTCGAAGTGGCCTAGGAAGATTTTGTTGACCATAAAATGGTTGCATTTCTCTTCTAATAGYGTGGACGCAACTACTGTATACAATGTAATATAATACCTTTTCAAAAAAGGTCTACTTTGCATATAGTACTGGAGAGGTATTTTAAATATTCCAATTAATGGCAAGCTTCCCCTGCCTGTTACTGGAACTAAAGTTCAAATTCAAATGAAGTTCAAGAAGAAACAAATGTCTAGAATCAATTCTCCAGTCCCACAGCATAACTGTATGATCACTGCTCCTATATCACGTTTCTAGAGGAAAGAACTTATTCTGAAGAGAAGAGAGCAGGAAYAGGGCTTCTAAACTGTCCTACACAGAAAGGTAAGTTTATAATCAATATCTTGACTTCAAGACAAGATAAAATTTCAGACAAGGATGGTTTTACAGAACTGTACACACAAAGTACTCTACAACTTCAAAGTTGGAACTCATCAACGAGAAAGAAATGTATCCTTTGACTTATGCCTAGATGATTGTCAGGCAACTGAGGCTCCAGGCTTCGAAATCAGTCCAGAAACYTCCAGCGAGATAGTAAACTGAAGTGGCTCATTATAGGGCCCAGTGAAAACAGCACAAGGTAAGCAGAGGCAAGCAGCAATGAGCCATTAAGACTGTCTGGCCTCAGTTGTGTAACCTCATGCTGATATGCTTCCTTTCTTGGGAAGCATCACATGCCTCTGTAAATTCAGCATCTCATGACTGCCAAAAGTTATGCAGAGCCTCTCTATCTTCTTTCTTTCTAGATGACTCTTTATCTTCTTTCTTTCTAGATGACTATAGAACAGCTGTGCCATGGAGAAGCACTCAGCATAAGTAACTTCTTTCTATCATGTTTACTTGCCACAGTCTTCTGTTTGTTTCTTGTGCTTCCTGTGCTAGCTGTTCCATGGGGGTGGGCAGTAATTGGCAGATGGATCAATGTTACTAGATTGTTTTCAGGCTGGCTTCTCAGAAACCTTACCACACAGGACTGCTGACTGCAATGTATCATAATATCCTTGCGCTGGGCAAATCCTGAGATGAATTCAGCACACATTTCAGAAAAAGTTCAGATCTACCCTTCCCCTTCTATGTCACACACAGACAAGGAAAATATTTCATTCACCTTTTATGGTCTTTTACACAGACGCTTGCTATTTTCCAAAGGTTTAGAACTCAAACCTTGACAAGATCTGAGCAACTAACCTGACAATGCTGCAGGATAATGCAGGTCAGGCAAACTAGGTGATAGCAGACCTTCTAGGCCTTCCTATAATGCATCTCTCACTTGTGTTTTCCTGCTATCTACCTACTTTTTTTCCACCAGTTAGCTTTCTTTCTGTTTTTTGAATGCAGATGTCTCCATTTAAGTTTCTGGGATAACACTGAACAAAAGCATTTTTCTCCCATGTAAACTTTATTAGGTAGAGCAAAATACATAGCCAAGGTGAATATAACGAAAATGAAACAACACACTTTCCAATTAAATTTGTAATTAAGTAACCTTTCCTCTGGAAAGGAAAATTAATTTGAAAGATAAATTAGACGCTGGCGGAAATCAACCTAAAATAAAACTCTTCTCCTCCACGTATTTTTTCCTCTTTTTTGGTTCTCTCCCAAATCCTAAAAATACCCTATCACTGTGCATCTTATGATTAATATATAAGGTCCTTGCTCCAACACGTCAACTGCATATATTTATCTCTGCTGGTTAGTCAAGTCTAATTAAAAAAACACCTTCTATCGCTGACAAATACTAAGTTTTCTTTGGAATACAAAAATCAGTAGCTCAATTTTATTGAAAAATGTGCAGGTGTTGGTCACTTTTTCAAGTGGTGTAGCAAATGTCAGTATGCTGACCCTTATAACCTATACTCTTGCCATAAGATATAAATCTGTGAAAAATACAACAAGTTGTTCAGTAATTCTGGCTGATTCTTCATCTCTGATGTCCCATAGAAGAACAACCTTCAGAAGAGAGGATGTTTGGAGGAAACTCCCCATTAAAGTGTCAAATAAAGAGAAGGTATATGTACGTTCTTAAAGAACAAGAGTCAGTAAAAACATTTCTGTGAATTTCAATAAAGTTTGTTTTTAACTACTTTCCAACATAAATTGACTGATGAATGTACAATGCCAGGCAAATGTAATTCTAACACCTTATGCCTACAGCCTGCTTGAAGAATGAGGCCAGGAACCTGCAGGAAGAGAATTATTCTGAGAAGCAGAACCAGTGAAGCCTGCACATAAGCAACACCTAATGCCCTGTTCTGTGTCTCCAAACTCCCTGTCACCTTCCCTACAATACCATATTCTTATCTCTCCACCTCCCACTTACAATACCTCCATTTGCCTCCTGAAGTCTCCTCGCACAGTCACTACCTTCAGGCACCTCATATACTCTAATTGCAGCCTGGACAAGATGGTTAGGGGCCAACTAACATGATGATTAGCTACCTATTATGCTGCANAAAAAAAAAAAAAAAAAAAAAAAAAAAAAAAAAAAAGAACAAAGAAGAAAATCAAGCAGCAATTGAGCCTTCTGTGAAGGTACTAGCTTGGGTCTCCCTTCACTCTAATTTCACAAAAATTGCCGGCACTTAAGGTCTTTCCAAACTCTGCCCTTTTGCTCAGTTTGGCTGAAATTGGCCAGCAGCTTCAAACATGAAGTGAGAATGGGCACACTTAACACACTCATGAAAGGACTGGTCATTTGAACAAGAGYCATGATCTGCAGAACACCCGGCAAAACAATAGCTGCAGGCAACAGTCATCTTTTCACTTCAGAGGCATAATTCACTCAATCTAATGTAGATGTTTCAATTGCATTATTTAGGCATGCTTGTTAATCCTGAGAAACGTAAAACAAGGAGGACAAATGGCAATTTTATAATTCAACAAAACACAAACAGACTTTCAAAAAAATTATCATTTCAATTCTAAAAAAATCATTTCTATTCTGAGATCTGTCTCACTGAGGAATTTCAAAGACTTGTTGCCAACAGTAGAAAGTTTAGACATCTCATAAGATAATGAACCATGCTTACCTAAGCAAGAAAATATAAGATTGTTGAAAAGTTAATTCCCTCTAAAATAAGAACAGGCAAATACATTTAGAGTGATTAGCAATATTGGCACAGTACCTGAAGACACACTGTCATTCTCAGAAACCTCAGTGGCTTTAAAATCCAAAGTGAAGGATCTGAAAGCAAATCCATAATTGGGAGGAACCCTGCTGTCTAACACATATTTGATCAAATACCAGAATGCACTGTTGAAAACCTGAAACAAAAAAGAGAAAGAGCACTCAAAGAAAGATGCATTTGTAGAAGCTGACTTAATTGCTTTTCATTAATGTTTCAAACATTGATGTTTTTCCCCTGTAAAAATGTAGACTATATTTCTAACTTCCTCTAACAAAGATAGTGTCTAAAAATTAGTCCTCACTGTTGGACTAAAATGCTTCCAGCCAAGAACAAAGACAAAATTTGTTTCATACCTGGGTTATTAAATACAGAACAGATTCTACAACAAAAAGTTATTATCACCTGAAAGCATCTTAGCGGTTTATATGAAGTGAATTGATGGTCTCAGTCCAGAAGATGGAATAACACATCATGACAATTGGCTTTTTTGTATATGTTTTAGAACAGAGACCAACAACTGAATGGGCATGCTTACTGAATAAGAAGATGGTACCTTTAGCAAAAATACAAACACATTGATGGGCAATAAGGGTAAGATTTGGTATCCTACACATGCGACTAAACTGATGGTTCTATTTTTAATTTCATCATACTGATGCCCTTTAACAAGCAGAAATCCAGTCTCCCTTTTCTTCTTCCACCAGCTGGAAGTTTTAGACTGTAYTTTTCAAAGCCTGTATCACAATTKGAATTGAATAAAATGGAAATAATTTAACAGAAAAAATATTTCAGATGATTTTTATCTTTCGTTTTTCTTATTTTCAGATTGTTCTGCTTACTGGAAGTATTTTTATCCTGAGTTATGTATAGTGACATTGATAACAACTTCATTTGTTTTGAAAGATTTAACACTAGTGAAGAAACAATATACTTTTTTACATGCTTATGTTCAAAACAAATTTTCATTGTTTGTGTTGAAGATAGATCACTTCTACATTTTCATGCTTGAATCACTGCTAGCTAATTCAGTGCCTCTTATTTGTCTCATTTGATTTTTCTTCATTTGTTTTTTTATAACTATAAACTAGCTTTCTTGGGCAAGTAGGGGATATACATGTTCACTCCTATTGAATTTCTTTAAGTCCCTAAAAGTTTTACATATATTCCATATGAGCATATACACTTAACATTTTCATTATGCATTTTAGACAGATCAAATTATTTTTCACATTGGACTTGGTCAGAGCTTTTATGAGAAATGCGCTTGGAACCAATTGTAACTTCTTCCTTTGTTTTGTTTTCTTGCTGAATTTCAGCCTGGTGACAAGCCCATATATAAAARTAATGATATATGTGTGATATTTTTTAATATCATTGTTCATAAAAATATGAATTTCTGCATTTATTCAGTCTTCTAAGAGTCCAAACAGCACAAGCTTTCCACTGCTTTGATAAAGTAACTGAAGCTGAAATTGATTGTAGAAAAACAAAGTTATAACAGTACTATCAAGATCTGTATATACATATAAATTAGCATATCTTCTGTAGCACTTGTTTTAGTCTATTTAGGAAATKAAGAGCTACACTAGAGAGAATTATGTAAAAAGCATAACTGTTTAATCATGTATATAGAGACCTTTCAATTCATCATGCACGCACAGCATAAAAGCCTAATAAGAATAGAGCATGTCCAAAAAACCAATGGAGAAATACTATGACTGTGGAAAAACCTCAATACTGCTTTCAGTAACGTAAGCTGAATCAATGTTATGCCATGCCATCAGTGCTTGGTACAGAAAGGAATCATGCTACCCTTTTCTTTCTGAATTTCAAGTACTGTCTTTCAAATCCCAAATTAGGTTTTAAAATAAAAAATATATATTTTTCTATGCTTTAAGTTTTATGCCTTAAGAGTGTGTCACACAAACAAGAGACTCAAATTTAGAACATTGCACTCTGAACAAATTAAAATTTGTTCATATAAAGAAAAGATACACTACACAGTTGCAAATTCTGACATTTGTGCTTACACTTAATAGTGAATGTCATATTTGGAGCAGTCAGGAGGTCCTTTTTAAAGGTGCAGTCACTGATTTGAAGTTAATGTTAACTTAACAATGTTAAGCTGTTATCCAGCTTCTGTAGCCTTTAGATACACCATTTAATAAACTTGTTTGTTCACCTTGAAGTGTTCTTCAACAATTCTAGCACCCTGGAGGCCAGGAGGACAGTGAGTTACTTCCAACCCCTTCACGGCTCTAGAAAGTTCAGGCTCACTGCCGAAATTATTTATCACATTTCCAATAGCTTTCAGGATAGCTGTAGCCTGTTCTATAAACCGGTAGCTCTCCTGGGGAGAGAGAAGAAATGCAACCATTGCTAGCCAGATTGTTTTAAGCTTTTCTATCGGTTTTCTTTTTTTTATATATATATTGCAACAGTATACAAAAATTCTATCATCTGCACTAAAGTATTAACCTTTTCTTAACCATTTGCTCTTAATTTTATCAACTGTCAAATTGATTAGGTTTCTGGTCTTAAAAGCATACAAAATTACACTGATTTTAGCGATTGAAATGAAAATGATACAAAACATGTACTAAAATGATACTAAAACATTGATGCTAAAACAGGCAGCATAATGTATTTTATTTTTTCTCTATCACTAGTCCGAGAACATTTAATCAAAAATAATATGCACACAGAGATTTCCTACTGCAGTGAAAATAAGACTGTTGTCAGCTGAAATATACAGCCTTGCTTGTATTATAAAAGGATGCAGATGAGTATCTGTACCCTGCTGAATACAATGTCCAAACACACGATGCCTAAAGCATTGTTAATCTTCACCAGGATTTCTGTGCAAGAACCTGGTTACCATTCTGCAAAAGATACTCTGGAGAGAAACTGCTCTCTCAACAAAGAAGTGCAGAGAAGACCCCTGGACATAATTCTGCTTTATTTTTATGACAAGGCCCCTTTCTTCTAGAACCTGAAGAGCACGGGATAGCCCAAGCACAAGCTATTTTTTTAGTGGCTCAACTTCTTATATCTAAACTTCTTTCCAACAATAAATACCATAAATTTGCATGAGCCACTTTACTATTCTATTACTAGGACTCTGAATCTATACTGCTATATAAATTGCTGTTAGATTCACCTTTCAAAAWTTTTTTTCACAACTGAGCTCTAGAAGCTACACTACCTCTCCCAGTGCCCATGTCAGATACATGGGCCTACTTCTTGCCGAAAAAATCTTGAAAATATGGACAGCAGTGACATCCRTGTGGATTGTAGGCAACCAAGACAAAAAGCTGTAATAATTACTCCCCAGGGCCTCTTATTGCAACTATATAAAGTTGCTTGAATTAACTGTTCTTTTTAGGTACAAAAGCTACCCTGGAATCCATTSAGCAATACGTGATTTCACGGGACAAAGCAAATGTTACTGACATGACAGTTTATGTTACTAAGCAGGTATTTTTGAATATAGACTGATATCTATACATATATTTTATCACTCTTTTATCAATTTCTTCAAAAAAAAGAGCTTATATACTACTTCTGACATAAATATTTTAACAATAGGGTTTTAATACTCCGTGTTATCTTGCTGTTGCATGTGAACCACAACAACAGCCAAGGATTACTTATACATTTATATAATACAGCTACTTCAAAATCCAACTTAGTCCCTTGCCTGGCCCTACTGTCAAAAATACTACTTTAATCCAAACATTCCTTTATTTCATATTGAAATTAATATTATAGCATTAAATAGAGCAATTAGAAATCAAGATATGACTATTTCATTTTAAAACTACATAATAGTCGGTGACATCATCAGCATAAACTGTGACTAGTTCTGGCTACACATACCTTCTCAAGATTTGTCATTACAGTATCTTCTTCTCCAAAGACACATGGCACCATACTACACAGATGAATATGATGTCCTATGGGAGAACTTACAGTGAAGAGCAGCACATGTCGCCTACAATGAAGAAAAAGAAATCCAAAAATAACACTTTCTTTTATCATAGAGATTCTTAAACTTAGCTAGGTTCACTTGCTCTTCAAATCCTGCACTTCTAACTCCCTCCTTCTCAAGAACCTCCAAATACAAGCAGCAGATGAAAGTAGAAAATTCACTATTAGAAAATTCACTATTTTATTTTTGTATTTTTATTTGTTTCAGCTTTTTTGCAGGAAAAAATAAGTATTTTCACTATTTCAGAYGGATACAAATGCAAGTTTCTCTAGTCAGTGACTATTTATAAGCAAAAATTAAAAATAAGGATTATAGTTAGCTCGCTTCACAACTTAAGAACAAATTTGTTCTAGAAAGCTTGGCATGAAAGTCAAGTGTTCTGATCATACCTAACTTACATCATAATTTCCACATCTACACAGACAGTAACCAGAATAATTTAACACATAATCACATCAGGCTAGAGGAATACTACACAGAAACCAGTTTATGGGGCATCTGCGGGCTAAACCATTCAACAGTAGTCTTTCTCAGATGGCAAACCACAGAAATTCAGTATGTTTAATGGGGAATCACCCATCTCAGCTTATTCTTGTTCAGCTGATCATACCTTTTAACAGATTCCAACTATGAAAAAAACATTCTTAGATATGGTTATTCAACACACCAGTCTCATACTCTTCTCTCCAGTGAATATCTTGCAGTCTCACTGAAATAATTGAAGAGCCTGATAATACCGAATGGTGAAGCTTCACGGTCTTATTTCATTGTTAGAATGGTAYTTAGCCGGAGAGGAAGTTTATGTAGGCCACAGTCTCAAAGACTTAACAGAGRCCCAGAAGTGAGAATAAGGAAGGAAATCTGGAGATTCTCCTCTACACATGCWGTTTTTCAATTGCATCTTTTTGTGAGTGAAACCTGAAATTCTCTCTGGCAACTAACAAACAGAGGGAGAAAAGTGCATTCCTGGCTCAGTAAGCCATTTTTCACTTGGAATAAAATGGAGCAGTCAATAAGCCCATTTCTCTCTCACACATACTATAAATTAAAGCATACTGAAAACCCGCTAGCTCTCCTTAGAGCAGGGAGAATCAAAGGGGAGGRTATGATCTCTGGTAGCTCTGAAATCTGCACGTGCAAAAAAGATACTTGCCTGGCTTCAGACTTGCATTAAAGGAATATTTATCCGCTCAAAATTTCTATAGTGAAGGCTCCCTACATGACACTACGCCACTTTTGGAAACTACACAGGGAAAATGCATGTGCTGACAAAACTAGCCTACAAATGTAATAATAGTTTTTCCGGTTTTACTCTTACCTAAAGACAGAAGGAATCACTTTTAAAGGTCTTGACTTAGTATCAACATGTTGCTCTTGCAGTATTTTCTTTCTATGCTTATTTACTTGACACCCTGCCCCCCCCCCCCGATTTTGGTTTGTTTTCACGGATTTAAGATATATGACTGATATATACAGTTCTATTCAATTTTCAGAAGGATTTTTTGTTGTCCTGTAAGTATCTGAAATATGTTATTGATATGTATTTATATTTTAAGAAATATAAACTGTCCTAGAAGAAAAAAATATTGAAAGCTAAATTCATTAYTTTTTAAATAAAATTTTATGTCATCTCTTTGAAATTAAACCAGTGATTATTTTCAGAAAAGGAAAAAGACACAGTGAATYAGTCAACAATATTATGCTTGTGGCAAGATATTACACCATCATCTTCCTTTCTTCRGTGGAAGTATTTTCAAAAACTAACAAATATCAAAGTCTTTGATTTTTTATATTTATTATATTATCTATTTATGTACCATTCATATAATATTTATTTTTATGATATATGATTAATATATAAGCATATATTAATATATAATAAATAAATAAAATTAATTTAATGGACTATATATTTCTATATGTTATTTATACGATATGAATACATTTATATTTATTATATAGGCAATGTCCTGAACTGACTGTTTGGAGTTACATGCAAGGAGAAATAAATCCTACTAAGCACTAGTAATATGATTTTGTAACAACTTAATTTTGGAATGTGAAGTAAGCAATGAAAGGCTATTTGTGGATTACCTTAGGTTTTTTCCTTTCATGTTTCGTAAAACCTGTTTCAAGAAGGTCTGTGAAACTTCCTGCATTATCAYCATTTTTTAACAGTATAACAAAAATCCTAATCTCTGGATTGCTGTTGATAGCCTGAGAGACATTTTAAAACAYAGTTCTAGTCAGAATTTTAAGTGTACATTTGTATTCTAGTTTCATTCTTGGAAAACTAGAGTGATTCCTCCCATTACTGTTCATCAGTAAAATTAAAGAATTCATAGCCTTTACTAAGATTTTGGAAWTTATTTTAAGTTCATAGCAATTTTGCAGTCTTATCATATCTTAGCTSTTGAATGCAGTTACATTTTAGGAAACAAAGTCTTAGTTGCTGTGTAAAGTAAAAGATCTTTTCAAGCTTTAGGAACTATATATTATGTCAGAAATGAAGAACCATACATACCCAACAGGAAGATTTAACACAGTAGCTTTGGTTGCGTATGTATGCAACTTTAACACAAGCTCACCCAGAGCCACACGYTTCCAAGAGAAACGTTCAACCATCAGCACCCCCTTTGCAATATCAGAGCCTTCCCCTTGAGTAGCTGCAAAAAGGAAGTTAAAAAAAAAACAAAAAAACAAAAAAAAAAAAAACCACACAATTGGATGGAAGGAATAAAAGCACACTTAAAACAAATACATTTATGCAGAATTTGAATCTAGTTCACAGCCATAAAAGCCTTCATTCAGGCTTTGAGCTCTCAGAGAAAAGAGCAGTTAGTTAAAATACATAGGTGATAGAAAATATGGTTTAATTGTACTATCTACCAGAAAACTATGGTTAAAACTGTGTTAGGAGAATGTGTAAATCAGACATATTTTGAGTCACCCAAGGCTGCTCTAGAACTATTAAAAAAATCCATTCTATYCACATGCAAAAGAAGCAAATAGSCAAATACAGCTTATATTTATGTTAYAGTTAATTGATTCTAATAGGTTGGTTAGTTTCCATTCTTCTTTTACACCTTCTTTTGGCTTCTAGCTGCTCTAGTCTGGATGCACTACAGCTATATCCATACATTTATATATTTGATTAACTTAAGCTAATTGTCAATTAACAGGAGTTAGCCTTTCTAAATGCCMTTCTACAATTCCCATAAGACATAAGCAATTTTTATTTAAATYAGCCATTGCCACTGGATCTTCATAYAAGCCAGGTGTACATATATTTAAGAGTACTGTATAAAATCATATTAAAAATCTACTTTAGTTACATTGCTGACATAACTGAGTTTCGGTCACCTCAAAGAATAAAGCAGTTTGCAAGAATGGAAATTATGTAGAAAAAAACTAGGAAACAAAAGGAAATCCATACCAGAAAGATACAGACAGAAAGCGTACAGCAAACGATAATAAACAGGAAAATATTCATCATCAACAAGAAATAACAGGAAAACACTGCTTTGACACTGGTATACTTCCTAGAATCAATGCACCTATTTAATTCTAAACTGCAGAACTCTGCCAAAATAATACACAGCTAAACACGACAGCACAGACATATTTAAGAATGTGAAAACTGAACATTAACACTTTGTGCTGGCCTTACCTCCAATGTCACCCCAGCGTACTAATGCAGAAAAGCTAATGAGGATTTCAATGGGCTTCAGACTGTCCACAAATAAGTAATAGAAGATTCGATCATCAGTAGACTGCATAGAGAAACAGACGTTCATTCATCTTGCATTTCCACTGAATATTGTCTGAGCAAACCTTTATAAAGTATGACTTGGAATTCAGATATTGTGGTCCTATATACAATACGGGAACTAAGTATTGTCACTACTGCTTACAAATTACAGGCATTTGAGYCCAGAGTCTCTTGCTGCTTCTCTACACAGTAACTTTCAGTTAAGAGATWAAAGGAAAAAAAAGTTTATTGGGTGAGAATATATCTACTTTCACGTGCTTTTCTTCGTATGTACCTCAGTATAGTCCTACTTGTCAGACAACATTCAGCAGAAGAAAAAAAATGTTCTTGTTTTGCAGCTTTCTGATTCTAATTACAGCAAGYTTCAAGGAAGTAAGTGTTCTCTTAACATGTTACACAATAAAGACTGCATCATTAGTACTAATTTTTTTATAAAAATACAGGATGCAGCATTTCTCACTCACAACTTTAATACATAAGTTCTGTGCCAACACTAGAACTATAAAAATGRTTCTACTGCTCCTAGAAATGCTTCAAAATTTGAAATGAAATCTGAACAAATTTCATTGCTTCAGAATTGTTTTAATGTATGCCGCCTTACATTTTCCCAGAATCGCATTAGTATATTTTCGGTATTTGATTCTGGAATACTATTACTAYTATTTTCATAGCATAACATAAAAGTATGCTTTTAGAAGTCTAATACAGAAATCACCTAATACTATAAACACCTCATGGGAATCAATGTAATAAAATATAATGGTGTTACAGTAAAGGGTATTAGACAAGTATTTTGCCACACAAGCATACAAGCATATGTTGTTTTGATGTTCATTATGGCTTCTGGAAGCATATCACACACTGATTGGGAAAATTTCCTGTGATCTGATTATAATTCACAGAAGTGTGAAATCCCAGGTATACTATAATTATGGAGCATAACCCATGCAGTTAACCTTCTTAATACAAAATTTTTTACAGAATTCATGCCTGAAGTTTACACTTCTGTAGTCTACAATTATACTCCAGTTACAGTATGAAACTAGAGTTGGAATAACCTTCTGATAATATGAACAGTCAGGCAATGGTAGGTTAAAAAAATACTGTAATTACACAGTAACTAAAGGGTAATTCTAGTCTCTGGAACAGAATTTCACATATATCACAAAAGTACTTAGCATGTAAAGAGAAAATGGAAAGCTAGAATACACAGCTAGACTCCTGATTCAGGTTTTAGGTGACAGGTGAAGAGGAGGAAAGRGAGCTGAAGGGTAGTTTCTGAAGCTACATCATTACTGAATTCAATTTAGGGAAGTCCCTAAATTGCTCTAAGGTAGATTTAAGGCAAGACAAAAAGAGGATGGCGATGTGATCCAGTGTAATATACACTCTCACTACAAACTTTTATGATTTACATACTCAATRTATTTTTGGATTACTGTGCAAGAGCAATTGGTAACAGTTTTGTTTATTCTAAAAACAGTGAAATTCTTCTGGGTAATTGTAAGCGAGAATTTTATTGTAGTGTCTATAGTAATCTTAAGGATATCTATACAATGKTTGCATTACTATTTTTTCAGTCATAGTAGTTCTATGTGACATACCMATGGCATTTAATACATATGTATTAATTAAGATTTCTTGACAAAGATAAAATAAATAAATAGATAATCATTCAGTATGATCATATACCTTAAAATCTGCCTTCTGATAGTTATAAGCATATGTATGTGGTTTGTGGAAAACATGCAGGTTCCTAGGGAGAAAATAAAATAAATAAATATGTAGGAAAATAATCTTTGTATTAATGATATATTTCATGTAAATGTGTTTTTCATTGCATATAATAATGACTTTTAATTAGTAAATGGATTAAATTTTCATAAATTAGATATTTCTCAAAAATGGTACATTTTGAGTTTCATAACACAAGCCATCTGCAGTGAAAGCAGCTGGCATTATTTTCTACTTTTGCCACATTTCTGTATCTTTCTGTTGGAGGTCAGGCCATTAATTTTTCCTACTTGAATCTCTAAATGGTAATAAGCTACTATTACTTTAAAATATCCATACCTACCTAAAAGTTCCTTTAATAAGTATAATGTATTACTGTAAAGAAAACATTTTTTATACAGCTTATTAATGCTTCAATTTCTCAGTGTTTTTATACCTCCAGAAAATCACCCCAAATTTCTGACAAAATTTTTCCTGCCTTTGATTTAATCAAAGGCAGCATAAATGGCCTCAGCTTTGATTGAAGACAGATCTGACACAAAGTCTAATGTTTTATGTAAAACAAATGTTTTGATTACTAAGAGACTTTACAGACATCCTGATCCATTCTTGACATACCTATTCTTAAAATTATTCTTAAAACTATTCCTGCTTTCTCAATGTCAGTGCAAACTCAGAATATTCATCTAATTTTCAYTGTGTATGAGATACAGGTATATCACACAAGCAAATGTTTTCAATGGAACAGACTAGTATAAGGAAAATCTTTGACTGGTATCTAAAATCTGAAAGATGATATCTTCACAGGTTAATTGAGATGTTTTTGTTAACAGCTGCTTTATCAGCTTAGTGCAAAAGAAAGCAAACTCTCATCCATTTAGAGACAGGAATACAAGAAACATGCTTGATGTGTTTAATATTACTGCAGTCCTCAAAAGACCGACAGTAATTTAAAATTAGACCAACAAGTTAAAAAAAAGTTTACATTTTACATTCTCTCTGCATCAGACTGTAAGCAGGACTTCAAAAGGAAAAGGAATTAATTTTCTTGTGATTTTTCTTCCTGAAGGCAGTAACTCCCTGGACCTACRGGTTCCAAAAATGAGTCAGCCAATCCTTAATAAACTCTAGTATGATCTACTATCTTCTATTGGTAAAGTTCCTGAAGTGCTGCTGGTGGAAAAGGAATACCTTCACCCTCACATACTCCTCCTGAGTTTAATAGCTCCCCAAGAAAAAAATCATTTATGAAAATAGCAGATTCACAAAGAAATCTGTTACAAAAGCAAAATGGGAGAAATGGGGTAAATTTTCTCTGAGAAAACTACTCCTCTCAGAAATACAAGACTCTTTAAAAAGATCCATATTGTTTCAGGCACCTTAAACCTGAAAGACAAGCTAACGAGATTCCCCAAAAGATGACAACAGAACAGGTCCAACATTCTGTTAGTCTGCAATCCACATCTGAAAATTGAAAAGAAAAAAAAACAGCTATATATTTTAAAGATGAAATTTTTAAACTCGTGGAGGGATACAAAGTTTGGTTTCTTTGAAGTAAGCTCTGAAATAGTGGGAAAGCTAATCTGATTTAAGGAGGGATGTGGAAAATGAATATTGCATCAGTCTTGAACTGACCGCTCTGTGCTTTACATGCTACACATGCATAATGCCAAGTGCTAAGTGTGAAAGTCAAAATACTACATTTCGAAGTGTCATCCTTGCAAACACAAACCATTGTCTACAGCCCAATATTTTAGAGAATTTGTACTAGTAAACCTTGAAATATTAAAATTACAGATAAATAGTTTCACTGAATTAAATTAAATAGCTCAAATTGAAATTGCATCAGTCTCACACTATACCCAGCAAATTATAGGCCTTTTTATTGACAAACTGAATTTTGCGATTTATAAAAGCACTGCAGGCAAAGTTAGATCCTGATTGACATCAGTTCAATTGCATTGTTATTTTTTTTTGTAATGTTTGCAGAGGTATAAATGCCTGGGAACTTATATTGGTAAGCAAAGAAAAGAAAGCATTTAACTGACCAAGAAGAGCTATGCTGACAGCAACAGAAGATTCCAATAACTTTTTTGCTTCGGAATTATATTGGTTGGATACCCCAAACACTCATAGTTTGTCTGACTAGGAGCTGATGGGTCAGGTACGTGAGTGCTGTAATCACTGCATGCTCCATTACCTACTCTCTTCTATCCACACTACATTCTGGCACATGCTGTCTGTAGCTGATGGTTGCGTCCCCCCCATGTACTTTGGAGRGTACACTCCAGACACAGTCTGCAGCTGTACCTGCAGGCGTACTGTCAACAGAGACAGTAAGTCTAGTCTGAAGGGCAGCTATGGGATGAATTTGAAAGGCAGTATAGTTACATCCAGGCAGAGAAGATCTGTTGAGAAGATACTGTTTTCATATACTCATGTTTCACCTGCCACCATTTTTATACATTATATTTAAAGAATAAAACCCCAAACTGATGTTCCTTACTGGAAACAAATACAGAAGTCTTCAAAGCTAATCCAGGTTTCCTTGGAAACAGAATTCTTTTTTGACTCAATTTCTTCCTTTGATTTATTCACCATCTGGCTATTAATACCAGTATCAACTGCTTCTGATGTTTGTGTTGCACGAAAACTAATATTCTCATGTAATTCTTCTGCAGAGAKAAGAAGACACACAGATTCAAAACAGCGACAATGTGCACTTTAAAGTAATATCATTCTTATACTGAAAGATTACCTTAAAATTGTCAGGATATTTTCTATGCACCTTAGGGTTTAAAAATAAAACTAAAACACTAACCAAAATGGCTCAAAAAATGACTGAAGCAAATCTGTATAGATTTTAATTGCAACTGCTTAAGTATTCTGCTACAATATACCATCACATATTGAATTGTGCATTAAAAACTTTCACATGAGCACATTAGGTGAACATACATATAAATTCTGCAAACCTGAAGTCATCTAGATAAAGACAAATATAACCTCTTTTCCAGAGTGTCTGTTCAGATAAAACTAGGTGCAGCAGAATGATGAAATTTTTATAATCCTCTGAGAATCAAAAATACACTGAATTGCAAAGGACACTAAGACCTATAAAGACGGAAGTGTATCCTTTCCTCTGCTACTTACAGCAGTCTCCTTTTAARGCTCCTCACACAAGTCAGTCTAAGCACTTCTTAAGAGAAACATATATGAACAATATTACATGAATTTTCTTGTAGGAAAATCAGAACAACTGCCATCAGATTCATACCAAAATATGATCACAGAAATATATGTACGTTGTGTGGACACATTTTGCAATTATTTAATGATTTTTTAAACTTGTGCTGAAATGCCATCTTCTCTGCCTTTRCTCTGGGAGTTTCATATAAATCATTACTGAAGATGTTTAACCTGATCCCTATAGAAATTTTGAGAATAACTGTAGAACAGAACTACTCAAACATGAACGGCCAGTATCTCACAATGTTTACTAAGGAAAAAGATGAGGCAACCTCCAGACAGATACAACAAATGAGAAAGCTAATTAGCAAAATAAAAATTCATTTTTAAATGTGTTTTGTAATATTTCATGATCAGTGAGATACATAGTGATCTTCTAGATAACTAATGAGTGTGTTAGGATGTGGGTGACTCTAAATTATTTTGCAACTATTTTTTCAAGAATTTTAAAAAAATGTGAGGAACTGTGTCAAAAACCTCTTCTGCTCTCTTACCCTCTGGAAAAACTACCTGAATGCTGTAAATGCTAGGCTTTTTCTTAGACTGAAGTGATATTAGGCCTTCAGTGAAATAACCACAGTGCCTGGCTTACAAAGGTACATATCCCAGGAGGTATGATGCAGCTGTCATTAGAGCAGAGCTATGCCTCAAATTGTATTCCTGGGGCTCAGCGTTGCCATCCTTGTTCACTCTGACAAGAGCACTATCAATAGATGTTGTTCAGGATCTATAGGGTCAACAGAACTCTGCAACCTTCAAAGAGAAGGTGGGCTCCACCCTATTCAGAAGTTCATACATAAACCTCTCTGTTGATTAGGTATGCAGATTGGAGCAAGGGGGAAAGGTATCTCTCCTAGCGCACCTAAAGGAGGGCAAAAACAGTGTCAACAAAATGGCTGAATTTTTCTCACTTCTCCTGGAAGATATAGTGAGAATCTTGTGAGACTATCACCAAAAAGCATATTTTATCTTTTTCGATGGACTTATTCCAAATAAGACAGTGCGGTTCAGAGCTCCTGGCACCACACAGAAATATGATAAAAGAAATAATATAGCAAGCTACTACCTCTTGTTTACTTGATATGYAAGTACCATTACCAGATATAAGAAACCAGAAACACTAGATGATGCAATGAAGATATGATTTACAGAACAAAACTATAAATAAAATGTGAAGTAAATCTCTTAAGAGACGTTCAGAATAAATCACTATTTTAAGACTGACACACAGAAGACAATTTCAGCAAATAATTATCAGAAATTAACACAAAATTTATTCTTTGAACAARTCCAAATACTAGCAAATACAGAGGGATAAGAGCATATTTAAAACTAGACACTGAAGAGAGATTCATAAAATGGAAGCGCATATTTGAATTCAGGGATTTTATGCTAGCTAAAAGTCAAAGAATAAAGGTAATGTAGCAAAATCAAGCCCAAGAGGAAAAAGTAAATCGATGAATATGGCAAAATACTCAAGTACAGAAATAATAATAAAACATTCCTTGCACTAAAGAATAGAAGACAAATAAAATACAGATCAATAACTAGGAACAAAACAGCACAGAAGCTAGAATAATTAAGTCAAAAAGAGAAAAAGGAAARAGTAGTAAGTGAACAATATTAGCACATTTTATCATATTATCYTTTATTCTTATGATAAGAAAAACCTATACTGCATGAAAACCCAATAATTACTAGAAAGAGTCAACTTCTTAACAGAGTGAGAAGATATATTTTCAGGAGAGTTCAGCATCAAAAGCTGTCATTACCCTCAGTAAGTGCTCATCTGGATCTTTGCTGAGATGCTGAAATGGAAACCAAGCTCCTTCATCCAACTGACTGCAGTTTTGAGTGCTAACATTTAATATCTGGACATTTAGTATCTGTCTACAGTCATGAGCTAGCTCTTTTGGAGAACATATGAAGGAGCAGTCAAAAGGTTGGCTAGTCCAGTAAATAAAAAAGAACAAGAAAGTTGTACATGGTGCAAGAAATTTTCAAAATGAGTCCAAACGGAAATGAGTCCATTGCCTCAGCATTCAGAAAGAAGGGGTAAACGCAATGGCTTATTGGAATAGATGTATGAAAATGGAATTTTACCATTTACAGTAGAAATTGCAAGAACTTAAAACCCAGAAATGAGGGGCATAGCTAATTTCATAACAGAGTACTGAGAAAATGGCACAGGAAATTTCCAGAACACCAGAAYAGTACTAAAATAACTATTAAATTTAGGGTTCCTACCATAAAGTTTGAAGTTTAACAAAATATTTTTAAGAAAATATGAAAATGAACTAACATACGAACATAATGATCAAATATGAAAAATGAACTACAGATTCATTAGTCCAACATCATAAAAACAAATTTTAAAGCAAAGTAAATGGATTTAAATGGAAGATAAATTGAAAGACAAAATAACTTCATTCAGGCAGATTATGTCACACTAGTTAAGTTTTCTGGTTATGAGTTTGGGGGGTTTTTTAGTGAAAAACATGTTTTTAGACAAGGCAATGYAGTAGGTATCACTTATTTGAAGTCAGAAGTGTCTGCTTCTGGAGTGTCTGCTATAATATCATGCTGAAATTTTTAGCAAAACTGAAGAATGTGGGTATTATAAACTGCGTTAAAAAACAGCAAACAAGAAGAAGCATGAAATATGAACTCCATATTTTAAATAACTTTCATAARACATAGGAGTTTAGTAATAAAGGTCTCTAGAAGTCAGTAAGTGTACTCAGTACAGAGAAGATCACACTTTTCCACAAGACTATCAGAATGATCTTGATAAATAGAATAATAGAAATCAGGTGACACGATATTTACATAAGTTATACTTACACAAGTATAAACACTTACATTAGAGACCAAATTAAGACAATTTTATTATAAAATAGTAATTCACATATTGGCAGTGATGGAGTAAATGACAGATCTGAGTTTATCAGTCAATCATAAACTGTCTCTGAGCCACCCTCACAGTCATGCACATTGGATCCCAAAACATATAGCACATATGCAGAAGTGCTAATATCACTGCCCAGGGCATTAGTGGTACCTCATCAAGAATCCCAGGCAAATTCTCGTTAGCCAAGCTTACAGAAAATGAATAGAAGTTGGAACAGGAAAGAGTGGCAGGTAGTCGGAGAAGTGGAGGGCCTTTCTTCGGAGAGTGGGCTGCAGCCATCATGTGATGATGGATCTACTTGGATCTCCCACTTGTGCATTCCACCTGCTTCRCTTGCAACCTACCTAGTGCCTCTGTGATGCCCCAATGACTTGGATGAGCTTCTGATCCAAAGGCAGGTTTACTCCAGTTACTAACTTTCTGCTGGATCAGCAAGACAGTATGACTTCTGAAATGTCATATGACCAGTAAGTCTGATGCAAGGAAAGAGTATAGAGCTGAAGATCGGGGAAAGGAGGAGAAGGTCAGACTATTCCTTTCAGTGGCAGTCTGCAGTATGGCTGGATTAATAGTATTGAGCAACTGTACTCTCAAAACATACTGCTCAGCTGAACAATAGAAACACTGTGAGGCAACAGACTCATCAAGTAGGCAGAGAAAGGTAGAGAAAAGAACTATTTGAGCTAAACAGAAATGACAGAAAAAGAAAAATGAGCAATATTGTGCACATAACTGAAGAATTCTGTTCATTCCTGTTCTCTCCATTCCTTTTTGGGGAAACTGATACAGTGTGATGCAATCCTGTGAAGGTAGTTTGATTATCCAAACATAATGTGTGCCAAGAAGCCATGGCACTTCTTTGGCTTACAGTGTAAATGTTAAATTATTAAGGTCATCCATCTGGTAGCAACATACGTAGATATCTATGAACAGCACAGTGTGGAGGTCTGAAGAAAAAGGTTTTATCAAAAATCTTACTCTACCCATCATGAACAGGACGTGCACCTATTGCATTAATTGTGCTGTATGCTGGCCATTATAAAATRAGAGAAAATACTAATGAAAACATACTACAGAGCAGCTAGATGATACAAGAAACACAGAAAATAAGACCATAATGAGGAAGCACAAAAATCACAAATACATTCCAACTGTAAAGAAATATGAATATATGGTTCCTTACAATGATCTTGAAAATAACATGAGGAAGTTAATACTGACACTCATTCAATTACAAGTTCTTCTTTTTTCTTTGTGATAGGTTTTCCAGGTTCATAGGGACCATGACATTGGTAATTATTATGAATGTTAGTTTAAAATCTCAAACATACTATGAATCATCTAAATTAAACATCTGTAACAGGATATTTCTTTCCATATTAACTGAGAATTTAGCTGGGAAAAAGTACATAATTTAGTCTCCTTTTTATGCACAGAAGGAAATAATACTATCACRCCTGCCTCTGACTTAAACTGAATTGTATTTTCATTCTGAAACAAGWGTTACCTAATGCTACAAAGCTGGAAGTAATCAAATCTGTTTTGATTTTGATTTGTTTTTGAAATGGAACTTCAGTTCCATTTTAGTAGAATTTCAAATTCTAGCTACTTTTATAGAAAACATAAAGGTTCCCAAATGATGAAAGAAAATAACTACTTTAATGTATACAATTTCAATAAATCCTGTATGTACTGTACAATAATGTCATACTTAATAATTATAGCTTGCTCCTTTGAAATTTGGCTTTCTGGTTTTGTCATTTTCAACCTGTATTTTAGTGTTGTCATCTCTATGGATGAATGCTGAAACAGCAGGATTTCTGTGTGATAACAAACAGGCAAATAATGTGATAATTCAAACTTTACCTGCATCAGTTACATCAGTTAAAATAACTGCACCACTAGCAATTGGGAATCATAGAGAAAYATTGTTTCTTGACATAGCTGTTGAACTGTAACAAGAGGGTAGATAGAGCTAGTCTAAATGTATGAATTTACATTTTACAATAAAACAAAATTAAGTGTAATTATATGTTTTAGGACAAAATTTTTGTTCTAGTAGATTTGCAAAGCTATGATTTCCTACTCTGAGGACATCTGAGAGAAAAGTAGTGCTGATGCACAAAAATATTACAAAAATATTTCATTGGATTTAGTCTATTGGGCATATCAAAAATAAAATCCCTCCATATATTGTGAGTTTAGTTTTCCACAAAAATTCTGCCAACTCCCATATTTACCACAGCTTTATACAGACCAAAGTACTGGGATTGCACTCTGACTGATCCAGTGTCCTTAAGCGCTTTTAGGAGCTTTGCTATTGATTTGATTAGAAGAAAGTCTGGACTCTTTGTAGATATATAGCTACAATGGGAAGTTTGATACGGGGGAATCTTCAGAAAGATCACATAAAAGAAAAGGAAGTTGCACTGACCAAAACCTTCAAGGTCTACACATGCGACAAAACACAGAACTGTGTCATTCAGAGTAATGATAGCCGAGCTGTACAAATCAGTGCTGCTGTTATAAATAATTAATTCTAATTCTAATTAATAATAAATACAGATGCCTTGCAAGTCTGGATCTAAAATGAACCAGATGATACAATATACACTATAGGAAGTATAATGTAATATTTCGAGCCAAATTCACTCAAAAAGAAATTCACTCTTTGTTTAAATATTTACTTGCAAAACAGAGAGAGAACTGGGGTAAAGAGGCTCCACTTTACCAGTGACTGATGTGAAACTAATGAAATAAGAAGT
The DNA here is from genome assembly GCF_003343005.1 of Rhea americana. Classification (NCBI taxonomy): domain Eukaryota; kingdom Metazoa; phylum Chordata; class Aves; order Rheiformes; family Rheidae; genus Rhea; species Rhea americana. The sequence continues at coordinate 1,075,593 of NW_028185128.1, read as the reverse complement.
ACCTCACATCATTTGACCCATTTTTTTCAGAATTAAGCCTGAAAGTCACACCAGACGGTTTAGAAGACAATAGTGACATAAATGTTCATAGACACTTTTCAAATCTCAGTAAGTTCAAACTTTCAATGGAATTAGCAGCCTAATAACTTTCATGTCAATACTTAGCTAGATTTTTTTTAAACAAACACAAGAGGACAGGAAGTTTCCTAAAACAAAAGGTACAGAAGAATAATTATAAATCCAAGAAAAGATGTGTTCAGATGTATCTGTTCACTTATAAAATACCATCGGTCTCAATAGGAATATTTGTGAGACATTTCAAACCTGCCTCTAGTGAACAGAAAGAATTTTTCTGTATGAGATTATTCATATATTTAACTGCCTAATGGCCTGTAACCAAATTTTAAAGAGATAAAGTTATTTATTCCCATCCAAATAYCTTGAAAACTTTGAGAAATTTTCAGCCATATGGAGAAGTACATTTGAACTCCTCTTCTCTTAAATAAAACATTTTCTAAAGATTTGCTTCTCTCAGTTTTGGTCCACGAATTATGCTCTGACATGTTCTGTGGAGCTGAAAGACTCATAATAAATTGTTTGAAGTAACAGGAATCTGAAGTAATTCATACAACCTACAGTGCATAACAGTGCAAACCATCAAAYCAAGATATATTACTAAGTTTCCTTCCTCATGGTTCTCCGAAGAATTTCTGAAGATGGGCTTAGTTAATAATTAAGATATTAAAAGGAATCRTACTATTTAAAGAACAGCAATCATACCTGTACCACCTAAGAGTAGGGCAGAGTTCCAATCACTGAATCCTGTAATAATTAGTAATATTACTAATATTGCTGGATGGATTTTGCATGGAGAAATGAGAAGCTATGGGTTCAGATGGCCTGAAGATTATGAAAAGAGAACCAGAGCACAGTTACAGTACTGAATTATTAATAGAATCATWGAATGGTAAGGTTRGAAGGGACCTCTGGAGACCATCTAGTCCAGCCCTCAGTATAGCCTGTACAGGAATTGAACCCGCGACCTTGGCATTAGCAACACCATGCTCTAACCAAYCAAGCTAAACCTGCCCCCATACTGCAGGCCAAAGGAAGGTAGAAGACAGAACACAAGCATACTGAATGATCTGTTGTTGAATGGACTTACACAACATACCTGTGTAGTTACCACTCAGCTTTCTCACCTATTCCGGTGTTGCCTGCTACGTAGATTCACAATAAAGCAAAATGATCTCTCAATAGATGATATGCACTARGTATCAAGACAACTGATTCACACAAAGGAAAAGTAAGAACAGAGGAATCTTCTTCAGCATAATCAAGCCACTGAACTTTTTTCAGCTTGTTCTCTTTTGGCAACAGGAAAATTCTTTGAGGATGCAGCAGGTGGAGGATGTATAAAGATTGCGGGATTTTTTCCAGAAGAATTAAGGCTTAAAAAGCACCTAGATTTTGGAAGAAGTTGATCATGCACTCTCTAGTTCTTTTAGCCTTAAAGGTCTTAATTTCATACTTTTAAAATATCTTGACCAGTTAGAATACGTTGCTGAGTTTCAGTAAAGACATCTCAGTTATTCATGATTTTAGCCACTAACTGCCAACAATCTGTTTTTTACACATTTTGAATGACACCAGTATTAACAGTTGRTCATTTTGCCATGTTAGTACCTACCAACACTAATTAACAATCTTTCCTTGAAGGGGTATTTCTTGAGTAGCTTTTCTAGTAAACAGAAAAAAAGAGTAGTCTGACTATATACTAATTTCAGAATCTATTGATGGTAGTAGTTTTGTTATTGATGTTAGATGTTTTGTAGTGACTGCTACAAAAATCTTCCAAGATCCCAGCATACTTTTGACAGGTTTTAAAGCGTCATTTACTGCAAACTGCTACACTTATATTAGCTTTGGGGTTGAACTTAAACAGATACAGAGCTGTGAGATAAAATCTGAAGAATATCTTTCCAGCTAAATAACTTGTAGAGTTTTGATACAGTAAGTATCTTCTCTTTCAGTTCTTTTTTTACTGGATAATATTAATAAACATAATATTAAAGAATTCAAAAGAAAAGACGCTCAAGAACTATAGTACTTGAAGCTAGTATCAGTTCTTTAAACACAGATATTTTACAGAGAACAATATAAAAAATATTTAAAAAACGCGACACTCCATGCCTTCTCTTCACACGAGGATCAACTTTCAGAAATGTTTAAAAAACAAAGGTGTAATTTCACGGGCTTCAACATGGACAAAACAAGATTAGCACCCCATATATGACTAATGATGATAATAAAGCATGAATCCTATTGACATGAGTTCCTCTGCCACAATTCACTTTCAGAACTCTGGTAAAAGGAATGGTGTTCCCTAGCAAGGAAGGTCTAAGAGAGGTTTGTTGTGCACAAAGCAAATATGGTCACTTCTTTTAAAAAGAAGGCTCTTATTAACTTCTCCCAACAACCTTTCACACATTCACTTAGCGAAATTTTTAAGTCATCAGTACTTCAGAATATTAAAACACATTCTGATCATAAAAAGGAGAGTGCCAAATTGCGAGAGTATTTTTTGTCCTCTGTGAGGACACATTATTCCTCTGAGAAAAAAAAATACTCAATATAAAAATGAATTGTGAAAAAATGACTAGGTATTCTCTATCTGAACACTGTTCAAACATTAATCTCAAACACATCTAAAAGGTAACATTTACTAGAATGGAAGATGTCCTTCTTTCCTGTCTTTTATGTCAGAAAAAAATATTTATTCACAATGATCAGAAAAAAATAGTTCTGTATACAAAATCTAGTACAGGTTATATACAGAGAGTAACTCTGTAATGTCAGAAGTGCCATTTTTTTCAAAATATTCTTGTAAATAAAGGATTATGTAATAACAGTCCAAAGACTCTACTGTATGAAGTCATACATGGAGTTGGTATAATTGTTCATTACACTAGTTCTTTGAAACCTTTTTTTGTAAAACCAGTACCCATAAATAAGACCCAATCATATGAGAGCAGCAGCAATCTGAATATAAACTTTAAACACTCTTACCTTTAGCAGCTCTCTCTGCATTGTGCTGCTGAAAGAAGCAGGCCTTCTGTAAGTGAAAAGCAATGATGTGGTGATGATAGCATTTCATTATTTTTCAAAGAACAAAAACAAAGAAAATGTTCACTTTTGTGTCAGTCCTTTCTGATTTGGAGAAAAAAGCTAGTAAATTTCCACTGTAGTATAATATTAAAAAGTATAATAGAAATACTAGAATTCACTGTAATATCTAAACATACATCATCAGCTGATACACTGTTTTTCTAGAAGCTGGAAAAGTACATGTGATCTGGAGTTTCAGATAAAAAAATGTCTACTCCCCTACTATTAACAAATGCTCCTTGATATCACTGTTCTTTGATAATAAAAGAGTTCTGAATTCTTTCCACTCTAAAAGAATAACAAGGTTCCTTTTCAGGCTAGCAACTATTTCTTTGGTTGCAAGTTTAGACAACCGTCATTTGCAACAGCATGCCTCATTGTTACAGCATCTTTTGTTTTATATCAGTAGCATAATAAAAAGGTTGCCTTTTTTTTGGCAAACATAATTTTATTCTGGTCAACAACCCCCTTTCCAAGCTAGAGAAGCTGCACTAATCTGTATGCAATATCCACTTATATTTGAAGTTGAATAACTTCACTCGCATTTCTGAAAGTCTGCTTATTAAATTTATAACACAGGTGTGATCTCTTTCTTTGAGAGAACAAAATCTTCAATGTAGTTAAAAACATGTGCCTCATTTTTGACTTACCTCTTACCTTTGATATGGTACACTCTGCACAAGACTTGCTATCCTTTTATGAGGGAGGGTGGTAAAACGGGGGAAATTCCACAGTTTCTTGCATATTTCTTACTTGGATATGGCACTATTAATGGGTTCAGTGATCTAGCTTAAACTTAGCATAGATAAATATTAAAGCCTAGGAAAGGTATTGAAACTAATTTGTAAGCTTCTTTTCATGCCAGCTTTTATTTTACTAATCATTTGCATTCTTCCTCCCACCCAAACTCCTCATATATATCCTTTTTTTTTTCCTTGTGTCAAAGGTGATAATGCTAAAACTGATACCACTGAGTTGGGCAACATTTGGATGTAAATCGCAATTTTCTGTTCTGCATTTCAAAAGGGAAGCTAGGGGGCTGGAGTTGCTTTTATGCTTTTCTGAATGCAACCTAGTAAGTTGTTCTGAGCAGCAGACTGGCATAATTTAAACAGTCTAAACTAGACCAATGCATGACAGATGACAATGGCACCTAAAGGCTGTACAATGTCATGTGCTGTAACTCCACTTCTGCTGTGATGCTCCCATTATAGAGCACATACAAGATGCTGGAACTTGTGAGTATTTTCTTAAAGGAAAGTCTTATGGCTTTCAACTTTAATTCCTTGCTGCAATAAAATTCTTTCTGCACCATTTTAGAGCTTTTCCATGGCATAAAAGGCCCAGAATAAGCTCAGGAATCTTGACAGCTTGTCAAAAATTTAGGTATTTGATCTTCTCTGAACTAATTAAAGAGCTGAGAAAATAAACTACAGATTTAGGAGTCTCTGTCCCAAACCAGGAAGAGCTTTTACCAAATAATATAACGCTAATAATTTAACTGCATTACTACTACATTTAATTAAGAGAACTTGAAAGGATCATTTTTGCACAGAAAAGATCCTAAATTCTATTTCAAATATATTTTTAAAGAAGGTGTATGAATCAAAACTGCAGATAAACCTAATATAACCAGCAATTAAGAGAAAAATGCACATTTTTTAAAGAGCTAACAGTTCTTTGAACAATTGATTAATTGAAATATGTTAAATTCTTGCATGTCCCTTTTTAGATATATTTCTAGCTTTTCTAGAGCAAATGCACTGAAGAAGACATAAGAGGATTTTGCAATTAAGGGCCAATGTACTTCAGTTCCTATTTCCAAGCTTCTGTACATACAACTTTGCAAAACAAAAGACAAACTGAGATCCTTTCTAATGTGGCACTCACAACTCAGCATTTGGGACTGAAAAATCTCTAGTAATACCTAGATTATATCTCCTCTTCAAACCTTCGAAGAACTCACACATACAGCTGCTGTACTTCTGCATGGCAATCTACAGTTTGCAAGATTCCAATATAGACAGATTACTTCTGGGATTCACAGGATTTACCAGACAGGACACATCAATTGTACAATTTCTCAAGTTTCTCAGAAATCCTGGGCATGTCCAAAGTATATGTGCTCCACACTAGATTTACTGTACAAGCCTTAGAGACTGTCACGTTTGCACTATGAGTCTAACAGTTCCTCACAGAATCACTGCTCTTGGAAAGTACACATGATCCATATGTATGGACATGTGGTAGCTTACTTTGTTACTATTAACACCTGGCTGCTGGAAGGCCTAGAGGAATATAGAAAGTCCTCAAAAGCTGCTTTGACAGAATTTCCACTGAAGAGGAATATACCATGCAAAATCTGGATACTCAGTACTGTTACTCAAGCCAGTTTCAGTAATCAATCCACAGATGCACAAAGTCTCCTGTAGGCTCAGTTACTCTGTTTCTGCAGTGCAGATACAACAAAATCAAAAGGTTTCCACTTCTGTAATGGTATGGGATGTGTCTGTCTACCTAAAACTCACTGATTTAAAGCTCTCGTTCTATTATGCTATTGCCCCAGTTACACTGACTAAGACATTGGCATAGGAAGAGAAACTAGAGGCATTTTTCCTCTTTAATGAGCATGTATTGTCTGAAAAGGTCAAATCTGCTGCCACAGTATCTGATAAAGAATGAGATGAAAGAAGACTGGGATCCAACTGTGAAACATGAAAGGATGCACACATTGAGACTCAGGGAGAATTTAGTTATATATTGTTCCTTCTGCATGTCAATCAAATTGATGAAAAGAAATTCACTATGAGAATGCAAAGTTGGATGAAAATACACTGATCAACCTAAAATTTTGATTTATCATCTTTTATGTTTTACAATTGTATTTTATATTACTATAAAATATTTATTTATAGTTATCTTGTTAATTTCACCAATTAATTTGTATTGTTCAACCTCTTAACATTAGTTATGTATTTATGTTGTTCAAATTCACCAAATAACAGGCTATTTTTGTAAAACTAGTATCCTTTTATATTGCAGAAATGATGCATGGCAAGCCTTTCACATCAGTTTTTCTGGAAATTCTCTTTCTCCAGAAATAAGCTCTTCAGCTATAATTAATTGCAAGTGAAATAATAAAGCCTCAAATACTTTATTTTTATGATTAAAAGTGTATTTTAAAACTACCTCCAAAATGGAAGACTAAAATGTCTCTTAAGATCCAACTCTATATTAAATTTTTGGGCTTGATATTGGCCTGAGAAGTAGATTACCAAAGGGCTTCAAATTTACAGTCATTTGGACACATTCTTTTACTCATGAGTTTACTGCTTTCACTGAATGCATTTTAGTTGAGATGTGATACAGGGTAATGAAAATGGCTTTTGAGATAAGGCAGTGGTTCAACAGTAAGAATAGCTAAAGACCTGAAAGATGTGCACAGGCTGAGGTGTAGGAATGGCTTAAAAATACTGGATTATCAACTCATCTTCTCTTTTATGCAGTCTCTGCTTTGAGACTGTCAAAATCTGTATAAGTGGATATCCATGGGCCCACTCAGAAAGATTCTCTCTATACCACAAACGTCTAAATGAGGGTCCAAGTCCCTCTTCTAAATCAAGTTTCTCACATCTCTTGTGCACTTCTTTTTCCTGAAAAAGTAAGTGGGGAATCTTCATCATATGCAGATCAAAATCATTTCTAAAATATGTCATTATTCAAGAAAATAGATTTTTTTATTGTCTATCTAGACATCTTGTTAACTCAATACTAAATCACTAGATTAATGAAACAAGTCATGAGGACAAGAGAAAGACTGTTACGACACAACAGTGCTGGAATATATACGGAGAACATGGAAAAAGCACACCCACAGCTGGCAAACTAAAGAGAACACTGAGACTGACATGAACAGTAAAGCAGAAGAAGGTTAAGACTGAGCTTCCATATATAAGAATGACACTAAAAGTAAGGAAAAGAAGAGGTAAACATGAATATTTAAGAACATCTGTATTGTGTTTAGATAAAGAGGAAAGAGTGGTGATTTTAATACTTCTGCTCTAGAAAGGGGCAATGCCAGAGAGTATGAGTTTGAAGAAGCTACAAAGAGAAATCAAGGGGGAGTATCCTGCTTAGGACTTCTGGAGATGGTAATCAGGTAAGTCTATTAAAATATTTAATAGCCATTGGCAAATTCTGACAAGAAACATATTTGAACTAACTTTTCCTTGCCTTGTTGCTGTTCAATATTTTCTCAAACCGGAAGGTAAAAACCTTTCCTCTTCTCAATATATTTGGAGTTATCTTGTATTAAAGAACTCATTATGATGAAGAATATTAGAGCAGGCTTTTGAATGGCAGATCTACAAGGAAATATTATCTCAGGATCATCTTTCTCTATTAAGAGTTTACTGAAATTACTATTCTAGACAACTACAATACATACTGTGAAATTTATACCTGATGAGCCTTTTGTTTTTTTTTTTCTTTTTTTGATCCTGAAAGTGAATAAGGAATAAAAATGAAAGAAAAAATAAATTTCTGAAATCCTTCTGGATCAGGAAGCTCTTTATTCTGTGAAGAAACTTTTGCAACTAAAGAGAATAAGCCAGGAATCTACTTCCTCGTGGCAGAATGCATCTTGCATAAATAAAATCACTTCCTTTCTTAAAGAAGAATAAAAAGGGAGCCTCTTCATTAAATAACTGGGAGTCATGGAGTTTTTTAAAAACACTCTTTCTCAAAATATATGTTTTTATTAACAGGGTGATTCAAGATCATTTTATCTACAAAAACAGAGATAAAAAGAGATTTCTTCTAATTATAAATCCACAAAATTTTCAGAACTGCAAAATCAGAGGGAATAGGAAATTCAAAGAGAAAATAATGAAAAAATCAATAATGAAGAAATGTCTGTTCCTTGGCATAAATATTTCGGGGACAGGAGGGATAATGCTGTATCTTTCAATTTGATATTCTTCAATGAAGGCATATTCCTTAAGTTTTATTTTTCAGATATCACTACCCTCTGTTTCTGTGACCATGGACATTAGAAACCATGAACCGATATTCAGTGGTTGTAACTTCAGATCCAGTGAAGTGAACTGAGATATACCAACTTAAACTTTATGAGGATCTGACACAATAAAAGTGCTACATTCCAAAGATCTACCAAATCTATCTCAAAGGTTTTAAGCACAGACTTRTCCCAAATAGTAATCACACTTAAAATGGAGGTAGTTATTCATATTCCGTACACTACAATATGAAAGCCGACAGATCAGCAATAACATAGTAAACTGGAGATCTCAAAGTTTCTCTTTCAGTGTTTTGTTTTGTAACCATTAGTTGCTTTAAAATAAAGAAATGATGGTGTAGATATTTACAGTTATTTCAAATATTAAAGTTAGGAGAAGAAAGCTCTCCCACAAGGAACATCACAGTACTATCCCTATAACTTTGAGATTTTCTTCCGTTGATTAAGATTTTGATATTTAGAATAAATAAAATTATTCAGCAAGTTAAAAATGTAATTTACTTCTGCAATCAGTATGAATGCAGTTCTATTTACTTATTTCAGCTATCATAACATTTTTYAGCTGAGATTTAAAACTGAAGCAAAAGGAAGTATCCAAGTGTAAGTCAGTTAGCTGCTCACAACTTCTTACATTTCATGTTTGAATCAGATTACACTCAGTCTGACTCACACTCATGTCTTCTTCCTACCTTTAAATTTTTATCAATTTCTGTGTCTCATGTGTTTCCATACTTGCCCTGCACTACTGCGGCAGATCAGTATTCTACAATCAGAATGGTTCTTACATCCATGGACTAGAGGAGAAAATCAAAGTGATGTTCCAAACTACTGTTACGTTTTTAGCACATCGATGTCTATCACTTTGTAATTAATTATATCTATATTTGTACAGCTAGAGAGACTGAAGTCACACAACTAACAATTATCATATAGTGTAAGAAGCTACTTACAGCTTTTTACCCTGCTGCTTTTGTAATGATTTTCATGACTTGCAATTATTAAAAAGACTATTGCTTGTGGATAGAGTGTACACAAAATACAGAATAGTTAACAATGTATTCTATTGCAAAGAATTCTCCTTCACTGCATAATTATCTTATTTTTAATTCATAAATACCCAATAATATACCCCCACCTGTATACTTACTGTATACACAGTAGATATAAAAGAGTTTAAAACAATTGAAATTCAGATCTAGAGAATTCATATGGTATTGTAATATGCTCCGAAGAGGAAATACATAAAGGGGAATCTTAGTGTTATGTACAAAGTGATTTTCTTTTCATTTCAAAATTCATAAAAAGCTTATTATCTTTTCTTTGTTCATAAACATACCTAATACTATCTTCAACTGTATGTCTGTGGTTTTCAAATATTTTTTACAACCCTACAGGCAGTCACTGTACATCAATCAAATATTGCAAATATTATCTCATTTATCCCATTTATCCCCATCCTAGAAAGGGACAGCAGAATTTTTAAAATAATTGGGTCATCATTGTTGCAGCATTGTGACTGAGCTTGAGACTTTGTTGCTGATTTTCCTTCTGAGTACAGCACTATGGAAGAACAAATTCTATAGATTCTTTTAAGTTGCTTTCTATATTGCTATCACATTGAACATAAAAGATATAGAAGAAGTATTCACTCTTGGGATAGAAAACAAATGTAATGGGGAGAATCGCAGTGAACATTTACAAGTTGAGAGTAAGTCTTCCCCAATATCTGTTTACTGACTTATTGAGTCAGATCCAGATACTGAGTACAGTACCACTGAAAGGCATTTCTACATATGCTAGATCTTTTTTTTTCTGCAAATAAAAGAGATGAGCAATATTTGCTGCAATAGCTATGAAATTCAAGAGATACGGTTGCTGATATGKTGGATTCTTCTGTAGTTGTGCAAATACAATAACATCAGCGGAGCTCTGTTTCTCTGCAGCTATTGAATATTTCAGTCTAATTCTCTAAGTTGTGAATGATTTCACGCTGCACAATATCTTGCATCCTCTGGGTTAGTGTTCAGAAACTATCAATTTAAAAGTTTCCTTCTTTGTTTGTTATCTAAGATTTAAATCCCACATTGAACATGTTGCTAAAGGTTTATCTAAAAGCAGACTTTGGTAGCACATCTAAATAATGAAGTACCTTCCACTTTAAAAACAAATATCAGTAGTTAGACAGATCTGCCAAAAGTCATCCAACTAATATTATACAGATTTGGGGTGAGATTCATTTTACCTATCTCAGTAAGCTACAGTGGAGACATCTACTCTGAGCTGTCAAGTGCTAGTGATGCCACCTCCCTTTTGTTGGGGCATCTCCCTGGCTTGTGCGGGCAATCTCTGATGAGTGTGCTGGCTTTAGTGACTCTGTTCTGAGGAACTTCATTCTCCCACTGCATTGCTCAGGGAGAAATGGTTGAGGATTTTATTAGAAGCCAAGGATTATAAAATTTAAGGGCAGGCAAACTCAGCATTGAGGCCTTAATTCCCTTTTCACATCTAGCCTGAAGTCTTTCAACTAAAAACGAAACACAGATGGAATTTTAAGGTGTGTATTTACAAAGTTTACATTTTTCCAGTAGCCATGTGCCTAGATACTTCTTCATTGTAGTTGAAATACAGTTAATTGATTCATGAAATACACAACTATTTATAAAGGCATGTGACTATCTTATTAAGGTTTTCCACATCAAATTGATTTTAAAGAGTAAATTCAAAATATATTATAGTGTTAGTAATAGCATTGTAAGTATCTGAGGAATAAATGATGAAAAAACGTTAAAATGAAAAATGCCAGTAAACATTCKCCACTCAGCAGGCCTCAATATAACTATAAAATGAAAAGGATAGGCATAAAAAAAGAGAAAGAAAAAGTTTACTAAGAAGAGTTTTAAAAGTGCATACTTGAGCACTTAATATTTTCTATTTTGTCTTTCACTATCCTTTGCAACATAAAACTAGGTCACGCTAAAAAAATAGGAAAATTATTACCTGAGAATTATCTTCTGCTTTTAAGCGTCTTCGATTCATATCCACATTAATGTCATTTTCATTTTCATCATTTTCAGTAACAGAAGGGAGAAAGCACATGGACTGAAATCCCTTTTTGACGGTAGCCTTTGAGAAGTGACTAAATAATAAAATAAAAGAAAGTTCAAATGCATTAATCCATATATTCCCTTTCAAACCACAGGTTTCATAACCACTATTTCAAAGAATATTTTGTCAAAAATTATCTAGGCCTCCTTTATTTTGACAGCTTTATAGGGCAGCATAAAACCTTATATTCCTTAACATTACTGGCAATATAGTTGACATACTGACAATATGTTCCTTATTGTTCCTGGCTTACCCCTACACACATATCTATGCTTAAAAAACCTGAACTGTTGCCCTCTTAACTAAACCTCAAAAAAAACAGGCCCCAAGTGTGCTGAGCAAAGCTAGATGACACAGTCAGAAGACAGTAAATTTCTATGGTTCCTAGGCCAAAAAAAAAAAAAAAAACCCACTAAAGAAGTATACCACCCAAATGGAGGCAAGGCAAAAAAATGGGTTCTGTCAGTGGAATAGTTTTGTCTTTTCTGTCAAAATTGATCTCCATGGCGACCAGACAGCTAAAACACACAAAAACCAAGGAAACCTATGTAAAGCCTACTTCTGCAGCAGAAATGGAAGCTTTGTCTCCGACTTCAGTGGAGGCAGAAGTAAAAATAACCGACAGAAATATGAAGTACTGTTTGCTTGTTAAACAAATCCAAAGAAATAGATCAAAACAATGTTGCACACATTTCAATTAGATGTAAATGTGTAATTGTTTTGTTATAGCAATAAAGATCAGAGAAAAATGTAAGCATGTTTTATCTACTGCTTTCTAAAAGGCTGATATAATGAAAGATCAAGATCTTCAGCAGTAATGCTATCACAATTATCTTCAAGTGTTTCAAAATATTTGATTAGAATAAAAGCAAGAGCTTAAAAACCATTTCAGTCCCAATTGTGAGTCTAAGTACCGTATGTTATTTAGGCAGATATATTACTTTAATAAAATGCTAATTCTCACTACATTTTTTTTTTTACTACCTATTAATTAGATCACAAGACTAAATTAGCTGATTGTCATGGAAACTTGCACATTAAGTAAACGGTCCTTGACAAAATGGGATAAGTGGACCATGAATGTATCAAATATGAAAACATAGTTATGTTAATATACAAATACTGCATTTTAATTATTATTCACTTATTATTTTAATAAACTTATGGGTATTGCTTAAAGCATTTTTATGTGTTCTTATGTAATCCTATGATTTGAAAACAAAAAAGTAAGTAATACGTAATGTATTTTTAACCAGTAAAATGCAACTGTATCAGTAAAGCTACGATATTCCCAGATTATTCCATAATATTCTGAGCTTATTTTTTCCATGGACAAATGCTGCTGCTCAGAAAAATCTAACTGGCTTATTATACATCCTTCCAGTTACTATGACCGAAATGGAGAGCCTGTCAGGTACATAATTTATTTAGATTACTTAGAGAGGTACTTATCGAAAAGATATATACATGGTGAAAACACACCCAGACATACCCCCAGCAATGCACACACCAGACTCTGGTTCAACAAAAGAAATATCCTCCAAAATAACATGAATGCTCATTCATGTTAATGATATTTCAATGCTCTTTCAGTACATGGTACTTCCTTGCTTCGTCTGCTAGCAGCTCAATCAAAATGAAAGAGAGGAGATGATAAGTAATTCTAGTGGCTTCTACTGAATGTTTGTATTATTGGYGGAAGCTTGACAATAAACTGACTTATGCAATGAGGCTCAGGAAAAAGAACCAGGGACCTGATATACTCCATGGTAATCCTTCCTCTCTTGTCTGTGAGCAATGGATTATGCTGAATATTGAACACTGACCAGAAGTGATGTATATACCAATTTCCGAAACTGCTTGCCTGAGACTCGCTCTTAGAAGACCCTGTTTTTCAATGGTTTCTAAGACTGCCAAATGGTCTTTAATATAGGGCATTTATGCAAAGCTGTGTTTTGAGCATGAGCTCAGCTAAACTGTTTCAGGCTGCTTGTAACAACCATAATGAAGTATCAGTAGACAAAATTTTACTTATACATCCACAAAAATTCAACTATCGATAGTATTAATGGTGTATTGTTCCATGCAATCAATCTGAAATCAATATAAGTACTAACTAGCCATTCAATGATTTTCTCTTCAGTCTAGTTAACTGACTGCAGTTAACTGTGCTATTTGCAAGAACTGAGAACGACCAATAACTAGTAATAGAAAGCAAAAGTAAATTGGGATTACAATGTTTTTTGCTCCATGAATAATTTCAAACAATTTTATGCCGAATTCTATTATTCTACTCTACTTCAGGAGGAATAAGGATTCAGAGGTACAAAATTTTCATGCATTCAAGACAATGTAGAAAAACTAAATAAATGCTGAGAGGTTTTTCTGTGACTACCAACAAAGTGAAATGTTCACAGTTCATTGAGCAACATCAGCAAATAAATTTAGGTAGTATAGGTATACAGTGGTGCTTGCATGGCCATCCTAAGCAAAACGGCCTAGATAATAGCAGCTGTTAAGACAGGAAAGTGAGTGTAYACAGTGTCTGTGATCGAAATACACAAAATGGTCTGTGAGGGCATTTGCACCAAACTGTTGGTGTTAAAGATCAGAATCAGACAGATTAAACAGAACCAGGGAATTACATAGAAGCTATTGAAACAAAAGGATTCAGCTGCAAAAGAGGTATAAAAGAATAATAAAAACATACAACAGCAGGGAGAGACCTCGGAGCAGAACGAGCAATAGTCAAAACCTGCTCTGATGCTACTAGAGGTCACCCTGCCAGCATGACAACCTCTGCCTAGGCCTGACAGAGCTGTTGGCTGTTGGATACCCCACGGAGCGTGCATCTAGCCAGAGGACTGTCAGTGCAGGGTGCAACAAGAAGGGATCCACTTCTCAGGTATGCTCAGTTCACCTGAGTTAATWATGTGTCACCAATAAATCAATAGATTGCTTTGATCTTGATGAGCTTTAAAATACATCAACCAAGCAGTTTTTCCCTGTGACAATGATAAAAATAAGCCACTGTATTTTTACAGGGTAACTGACTGACAGTATGATGTGAATGCTGAAACTACATTGGATACTTACATATCTGTTGGTAATGTGAGAATGTTGATTTTATAATTCAAAAACAGGCTAGCAATCTCAACATATTCTTCAGATTTCTTTATTACAGGCTCTGGAAAAAAAGGTTTATTAAAGACATATTCATATGAAATATTTACTACTATTTAACACTATAGTTTTCCCTGACAGATAATTTCCATTGGGCATAGTCACTCTAAATAATTCTAAAAAGACTTCAGGAAAGAATCTCTAAGTATCATCTCACACATTTGAATGGAAAAGAAAATCTGAGTGGCTTTAGATGAAGTATCATGAAAAAACAAGTGCTGAACACTCTGATCCTTAGCCTGCAAAGTATTAAAAGTGGGCTTAACCTATATGTAAAGATATCCAAGCTATCTCAGAACTATAGTAGCACATTCTGCCTTTTCTAATTTCATCTGTTTCTTATTCCAGTATATTTTACTGGCATGTATGTAAAGCTTTCATATCCATGCTACCTCATGCTACTCATAAAACAATATTATACAATGTAGACAAGTCTAAAACAAGTGTTTACTCCTAAAATTGTGAACTTTTACAGCAGGACTAGTCACTATTTCGAAAATTTAAAAGGTGTTTAGAAGCTTTCATGGCTCTGCATCGGAGAGCTCCTGCAGTGCTCTCATCATACCCCATCCTAATTTGATCTAATAGAGTAGAGAGCTTTTTTAGGGACTCAGTGAGGTATTTCCCAAAGTATCTAAAAAATAATAGAGCTGAGGGGAAGAATCACACAAAAATAACCCCCCAAAAAAAGAGAGAAAAAAGAAAAAGAAACTAAAAGAAGATGACTGTAAATATGATCCTGGAATGTTTATAATGATTCAGATGTAATTACAAAATTTATTCTGGAGGTTTGAGTAGACAAACCTTGAGGTTCAGATGTCACAAYAGTTTCTTTTTTCTGACGGAAAAGCTTCCAGCGAGGAACCAATGGTGGTTCTGGTGGTGCTACCAGAGGGCAGGACCTAGTCCTAGTAATTAGGACAGGATGGCTATATAGGTGGGAAAGTCCATATTGTCTCAACTTCTCTGAAGAATCAGCCTACGAAACACGGAAAGATAATCTGACCAAGGACAGTTCTCCTTTYTTATCAACCATTTCTCAAAAACCAACAACATGCACGCAGAAGCAGCTAATGGTTTAGGATAATTAATGAAACAGGAACAGTTCACCTGACAATACTATCCAAAAACATTCTAAAAAAAGATTGATATTCAGCAGAAAATGTATAATGGAATACTTAGAAAGGTATAAATGTTAATTTTTTTGTAACAGATTTATCACTTCTTTCAACTTATTTATACAATCATATGCTTTTAGGTCATATAGAGACATACATGGGAAGCAGAGTGAACAAATAAAGAGAAGAGTGACACCAGTTTTTTTAAATACAGATGTTTTTAAATAATTTTTCTGAAGAATAGTCCTTACAGTATGCTGTCCTTAYAAAGTGGCAGAATTCTCAAAACAACTGGTCTTTTTGATAGCTTGTGAAATCTTCATAATGTAGTGTCAGATTGAAACAATATGTCATTAAAATTAAGTCTTTTATCTAATGGCTAATTTCCAAAACACATTACAGACCCATATAACAGAGCCCTTAACAGTGGGCTTAAGAGCAGTTACAAGTGTGGACATTGAGTGGTGCTCTTCCCATTAAAATAATTATGGTYCTGTACTTAGGCATGTTATTTCTTCACTATTGAATGTTCTTTTTCAATATTTGTGTATTACTTTTTATTTTAAAAATACACCTTCTGTTGCTTGCTAAATAAATCATCCTTTACTTATTTCTTTAACATGTTTATCAACAAGTCACTGATTGTTCCTGCTCACTGCAAAATGTTCCTGAGWCTATAGTTACAAATTCTGCAGATTGTAGTTGTGATTATTGGAGTGATTTAAACAGAGAGGATCAAATTAAASATGTTTAGAACCAAAACTGCTTTATAAAGTTCATTTGATCTCAGAATTTATATGGATAGGTCATAGSAGTAGTGACTAGTTACACACACATTCAAACATCTGAGACTGGAAGGAATTCTGAAGAGGACCAGGCTAGCTGCCATAATGGAGATACTGTCAGGTAGCTGCTGAACAGGAGACACATTTGAGGAAACTCAGCTGATTTTTTTTCATCTTATTTGAGTAAGCTTAAGATAATTAAATTCTAGCTACATATATACAAGAATATATGCCTTAGGAAGCACAGTTACAATGGAAACTGCAAAAATCCTGGAGGGAAATTCTGACACGGTTGCAGTCCATGACAAAATTTCTACTGAGTCTAGGGAGCCATTCTTATCCTAAACAATTAATCTACTCCTCCAAACTTTAGTTATTTCCATAATTAAGTACTACACTAATCGGTGTAGTGATTCTCAGCCCCCCAAAAAGCTTGAAAAAAGGCTTTCTTAACTGAGGCCCCAAAGAAATACACTGTACTAAAAGAAATACACTACACATTTGTGTTAACTTTCTGTCAGCTTCCATTCTTCTATCAGTCTTTACTAAAATACTGTTTTAGACATATAGATTCATCTGCCTCATCCTATCTAGTCTGTCATACTTCTTTTCCAATAACCTCTGTACTCTAATAGACTGAGGCCAAGTCTGAGATTCAGACTCCAGGCGTTGTGTGGCAGGAAAGATGTAAGCCTTATGCTACTGCTTCCAGATTGCTTCTTGAGGACTATTACTACATTAATAGCAAAGAGACAATATTGTCCAAGATCTTTAATTACATAGGATAAAATCACAGAGATCAAGCTAGTTTTTAAAATAACATAAAGTACACAGTGCAATTTTAAGGAAGAAAACAGTACAAGAATTAATTGCAGTTAAGTAAGACCTGCAAACCATTTTTTGAAATGTCCTTTCTTTATTCTAATTAAGCCTATAAGTTTTCTCAGAAGGTAACTTAAATTTTAATGTCTTAATTATGTGAAAATTGATTAAAAATGTAAAGAAATCAAATCTAATTAAGAATCTAATCAAGAAGCCTGCTCCAATATTATAAATATTTTTCTGTGGAGGGTGAGTGGCTAAGTGCAAATTTAAGCGTTGTTTTTTATCAGCGATGCATGTACACTATTCTCCAGCTGCTTTCATTAGTTACAATGCTAATGATATAAATGTACAAAAACACGCTATTTCTTATAGAAGAATGAATCCGAAAGTATATACCAGAGAAGCCCTGAACTGTAGTCTGGAAAAAACCCTCCTAATTCATGTTTTTCAAGTAGCTTTTACAATAACTAGTTTTGCTTTTTCATTCATAAATACCTCATGAAAATACATTTTCTATCCACATCTCCTTAATCAGAGACTTTAACTCTTGGATTCCAGAGGATATGCAAGTAATACCGAAGAATGACCACTGTTATGGTAGGAAAATGTATGATCAGTTTTGGAAGAACTAAAATAGAAAATTTCACTGACAGTCTTTATGTGGGAACTGTTTTACTGTGCTATATTTTTTACAATGCAGTTGTTACAAAAATAAACATCTTAATAATATAATATAGAATACTTTCTTCTCTGGAGAGTACAGTATCTTACCATCTGGCTTAATGAAAAAATCTTCTCTTCAAACAAATGTAGTGGTATACAGCTAGCATACACTATCATTTGTGGCTGGGTTGACACTAAGGAATCTAGAGAGAAAACATTAATATTTCTTAAAACAAAATAAACATTAAATAAATATTGTCATACTTTACCTTAATTTATTCTCTGATTAGCTGATTTTATTCAAAACAGGAGCTTATTGTAAAGACCACAGAAGAGAAGTCATGGCTGGAAAAAACATCATTTAGTCCTTGTCTATTCAGAGCATCAGAAACTTTTACATATTTTACTTCTCTAACACAAACACACACCAGAAGCTACAGCTTAGAAACAGAACAGGTCAGAGGTAGCTTTGGGCATTGTTGCTTTATTTTTCTCATATATTAAAAATACTAGATACTAGAGTAAATAACAGAGTACACATTATCAAGACAGATGAAGTGAAAACACACTGATCGACCAGTACTAGCTAAAGGCTTCTCAGYAGCAAAAGCAAAATGGGATTTTGCTAACAAAAGGATCAGAAGCCAGAGCTGTGGCCACTTCTGCCAGGCAAATAAAAGTAAAGACAAAGATCTTTGAGATAAAGAGTGCTTGAAAACCTGGGAGATGCTCTTACTGCTGTCAAGGAGATGGAAAAATGGAGATAATGATARCTGTTTCAGAAAGAGTGAGGGGGTGACCCCCTGCCTCTTCTCCCACATCCCTTGGCAAAACTTGCTTTCCCGAGGCTCTGCCATAGGTAAGGTAGAGCAGCACGGCCATGTTCACCTTGCTGCCCATAGAAATCTGTTGCACTAGGCAACCATTCAATCCACTCATACCTGCATCTGTGGAAGACTTACTTGTTGTTAATCCCCGAATGAAAAAAAAAGAAGTCAAGGGCTTCTTGGCTGACAGCCAATTCATTCACCCTTCAGGAAAATTAAAAGTCTAAAAAATATCATATTTGAAATACTAGTCTGTGGTCTGACCTAAAAAACAGCTCAAAAAGAAAGGTATCTATTTCTCTGTATTTTTATTTAGCTATCTGAGAAAGCATGTGAAACACGATTTCAGAACATAGGTTGTGATACCTGTCTTTCATCAGAATGTTCTGTTGCTGTTCCTGTCAGCTGCACCGCAAATGCCAGATCACTGTCTCCTACTATTTCCTATGTTCACTGAGCAGTAAGCTGCAACTTGCTCTAAGAATAGGTAGTTGCATTGTATTTGTGAAAAAGAACAAAACAATGCTACTTGCATATAAAATTTTAAAAAAGGAAAGGAAAAGGAAAAGGAAAAGTGCCTGGAAGATACAATTTATCAAACATTTAAAAAATCCATTTATTTAGAAGGTATGCAATATGTTTTTCACAAAGCAGTAAAATATCTCTGCATATTAAATATTTTCCCAGAAATTCAACTTCCTAATCGAACACAAGAAGATGGTAAGTTAGAGTTACTTCCCAGTAGATTCTTAATTACTCTTTCTCTGTGCTTGTGATTTCCATGTTAACCACAGCTCTTGTGTTAACTACAGGTTTCAACTTACTCAAAAGCAAGAATATAATTTAGGTTTGATCTCAGTCCCCTGCTGACACATCTGATCTGCTACAAATACAGCACTAGTAGCTACGATGTACAACATGTTACAAAACAGTACATGCCACAAGCCATACCCATCTTATCTCATGTGAGAAATATTTCTCAAACACAAGTATTTCATCAAACACCAGGTGAAATGTAAAGCTGTCATACTCAGCCCAGATACATTGTGAAATAAAATGTCTGCAGGGCATTGAAGAAATTATCAGAGCATACAAATAATCTCCCAGGCACATGATATTCACTTTAATAATACTATTAGAATAATAAAAAGATGTTGTGCGTTACATCAGAGCCTTTTAAAAATAAAACATTACTCGATCATTTTTCACTGCACCAAAACTGAGGAGGATGTATGCAAATCAACAAGTGCACTGTTGATTAGTGTGAACTCAGTGTCTAGTTAAAACCAATTGCCTTGATAAAACTGTATTATAGGTGAGAAATGTTATGACATATGGTACTACAAAACAGTTAGATTCAGCAAAGCCTATTATTTACATTAACCAGTGAGGATTTAAGAATTCTGCGATGAATTGTTAAAGATTTTTGGACTTTTGTAGCTGTCTAAGTTTCATGCTTACTGTTCTGCAAATTCATTTGCAGACTGAGTGAATACTACACAAGCTGAACAAACAATGCAGTCTCCAGAGAACCAGGAAAGCACCACTGAAATTGATCTAGGTAAACTACATAAACTGTGTAAAGCTGTAGGCAGTCAATTAAAAAGAAAGACCAAGGATGAAAATTGTTATGTTTTGAATAAATCTTAATGATCAAATTAAAAAAAAAAAAAAGGTTTGGAAGACTTGCAAAGCATTTTCTCATGATGATGTGAGGCTTCTCTTAAATATTTTTTGGCAAACAACAGCTGATGTTGAGTTATAACTGCTTTCTCAAACTCTCAAACTTGCAGGCCTTTAATATCCTTCTCCTCAGGTGTGTTAGGTACAGATTAGCTTTGGCTAACAAAACCTTTTTTTTTTTTTTTTTTTTTTTGTCTTCAGAAAAATGACCTATGTGCT
The DNA here is from genome assembly GCF_003343005.1 of Rhea americana. Lineage (NCBI taxonomy): Eukaryota > Metazoa > Chordata > Aves > Rheiformes > Rheidae > Rhea > Rhea americana. Next base: position 1,054,979 of record NW_028185128.1, on the reverse strand, counting down.
TTTCAGGATTTACATAAATATTGCAGAATGATAATATGCATTTGAAAAAAAAGTCGAAATATTAGACTCCAGTCTCTACTTGTACATAAGAGTATGGCTAGTATTCAAACATCACTTCCTGTAAGCTTGAGAGAGGTGCATCCCTACGAGTAAGAAGTGCAGCAAAAGGGGCAGGAGACCTGCATGGGTGAACAAGGAGCTCCTGGCCCAATTCAGATAGAAGAAGAAAATACACAGAATGTGGAAGAGGGGACAGGCTACTTGGGAGAATTATAGGAATGCAGTCAGAGTATGTAGAGATGCTGCGAGGAAGGCTAAGGCCCAGTTGGAATTGAGTCTGGCAAGGGGTGTTAAGGACAACAAGAAGGGCTTCTTCAAATACATCAGCAGCAAGAGGAGGACTAGGGAAAATGTGGGCCCGCTACTGAATGGGGCGGGGGCCCTGGTGATGAGGGAAACAGAGAAGGAAGAATTACTGAATGCCTTCTTTGCTTCAGTCTTCACCGCTAAGGGCAGCCCTCAAGAATCACAGAGCCTGGACATAAGGGAGAAGGTCTGGAGAAAGGAAGACTTTCCTTTGGTTGAGGGGAATAGGATTAGAGATCTTCTGGGCAGGCTTGACATCCACAGATCCATGGGCCCAGATGGGATGCACCCACAGGTACTGAGGGAGCTGGCAAACGTTGTTGCCAGGCCGCTCGCCATCATCTTTGAAAGGTCCTGGAGAACTGGAGAGGTGCCTGAGGACTGGAAGAAAGCCAGTGTCACTCCAGTCTTCAGGAAGGGCAAGAAGGAGGATCCAGGCCACTACAGGCCGGTCAGCCTCACCTCCACCCCTGGAAAGGTGATGGAACAGCTCATTCTGGATGTCATCTCCAGACACATGGAGGAAAAGAAGGGGATCAGGAGGAGTCAGCATGGATTCACCAAGGGGAAATCCTGCTTAACCAACCTGATAGCCTTCTATGATGGCTTGACTGGCTGGGTAGATGAGGGCAGAGCAGTGGAGGTTGTGTACCTTGACTGCAGCAAGGCTTTTGACACTGTCTCCCATAACATCCTCCTAGAGAAGCTCAGGAGGGGTGGGTTAGATGAGTGGACAGTGAGGTGGTTGAGAACTGGCTGAAAGGCAGAGCTCAGAGGGTCGTCATCAGTGGCGTGGAGTCTAGTTGGAGGCTTGTGGCTAGTGGCATCCTGCAGGGCTCAGTGCTGGGTCCCATCCTGTTCAGCTTCTTCATCAATGCATCAATGACCTGGATGAGGGGATGGAGTGCCTCCTCAGCAAGTTTGCTGATGATACCMAGCTGGGAGGAGCGACTGACACACCTGAGGGCTGTGCTGCCATTCAGCACAGGCTGGAGAGCTGGGCAGAGAAGAACCTCCAGAGGTTCAACAAGAGCAAGTGCAGGGTCCTGCACCTAGGGAAAAATATCCCTAGGCACCAGTACAAGCTGGGGGCTGACCTGCTGGAGAGCAGCTCTGCAGAGAAGGAGCTGAGAGTGCTGGTGGATGACAGATTGACCATGAGCCAGCAATGTGCCCTTGTGGCGAAGAAGGCCAATGGTCTCCTGGGGTGCATTAGGAAGAGTGTTGCCAGCCGGTCAAGGGAGGTGATCCTGCCCCTCTATTCAGCCCTGGTGAGGCCTCATCTCGAGTCCTGTGTCCAGTTCTGGGCTCCACAGGACAAGAGAGACATGGAGCTCCTGGAGAGAGTCCAGCATAGGGCTACAAAGATGATCAGAAGGCTGGAGCATCTGTCCTCTGAGGAATGGCTGCGAGAGCTGGGCCTCTTCATCCTGGGGAAGAGAAGGCTGAGGGGGGGATCTTATCGATGTGTATAAGTCCCTGAAGGGAGGGTGTCAAGGGGACGGGGACAAACTCTTTTCAGTTGTCCCCTGTGACAGGACAAGAGGCAAWGGGCAGAAATTGAAGCACAGGMAGTTCCGCCTGACCGTGAGGGGGAATTTCTCCACTGTGAGAGTGACGGAGCACTGGACCAGGTTGCCCAGAGAGGTCATGGAGTCTCCTTCTCTGGAGATCTTCAAGGCCCGCCTGGATGCAACGCTGTCTAACATGCTCTAGGTGACCCTGCTTGAGCAGGGAGGTTGGACTAGATGATCTCCAGAAGTCCCTTCCAACCTTACTGATTCTATGATTCTATGATAAAAACTCTTCTGAACAAGCAAAAGGAAAATGCAAAGACCTTATGGAAATTTTCATATGTATTACCTATCTAATTGAATCTGACAGTTAACATTGCAGCTTTACTCGTATGTCTTTCAATTTTTTTAATACAATTATATTTTCCAAACACTATTATGACATTGAAAAGTGATACAGAAGTTATTATTCCTAACTACAAAAGTGGCATCAAGGCACAGTGAGACTAAGYGAAAATAAACAGCTGGTCCGTAGAAGCACAGACTCACAATTAATGCTCTCTTCACTAGAATAGTGTTCTTTTTTCAGCAGCTCAGAAGTTACTGAGAAATAATTAGTCTAGAAGAGTAAATGGGAGGTGGAGTAGCGGCTTATTACAGGAACAAGGGGCCTAAGTGGCATATATTATCATACTTCCCTGTCACAAAAATGCTTTATTAGAATGAATGGATTCCCCAGATATGAAAGGAGAAACAGTTACCAGAACAAAAGGCTGATGACTGATTACGTTCTAATAAGGACCTGTCGGAATGTAATAATTGCCTGAAAAAACTTCTTGGGGCCTGGCCAGATGATAAGCTACAGGCTTGAAGGGCCAATTACTCAAGAAGAGCCCTGACTGATGAGCTGAAGGGCCAGTTATTCTGCTGAATCCACAGAACAGGATGAACAGAGGAACAAGCAGGTGTAATGCATCAAGGATGATACAACTCAGCCCAGACTTACTTAGAAGGTATAGCAGGCATTGGTTCTTTGGAATTGTATTTATACATTATAATCCCTACAAAATGAAAGACTATAAAGCAACAATGTGCCCTTGTGTCCAGGAAGGCCTATAGTATCCTGGGTTACATTAGGAAGAGCATTGACAGCAGCTCAAGGGAGGTGACTCCCCTTCCACTCAGCCCAGGCGAGGCCACTGCTGGAGTGTTGGGTCCAGTGCTGGGCTCCCAGGTATGAGAGACATGGAGCTACTGCAGAGAGTCTTGCAAAGGGCTTCTAACATGATGAAGGGCCTAGACCATCTCTCCTATGAGGAAATGCTGAGAGAACTGGGACTGTTCAGTCTGGAGAAGAGAAGACTGAGGGGGGAGCTTATCAGTGTGTCTAAATATCGGAAGGGAGTGTGTAAAGAGGATGGGACTAGACTCTTCACAGGGGTGCCAAGCAACAGGATGAGAGGCAACAGGCACAAACTGAAACTCAAGAACTTCTGCTTGAACATGAGGAAAAACTTCTTTACTGAGAAGTTAACAGAGCCTGGTACAGGTTGGCCAGAGAGGTTGTGGAGTCTCCTTTCCTGGAGATATTCAAAAGCTGTCTGCACACTGTTATGGGCATTGTGCTCTAGCTGACCCTGCTTGAGCAGGGAGGTTGGACTAGAAGTTCTCCAGAGGCCCCTTCCAACCTCAACCTGTCTGTGATTCTGTGAAGTTTCCAAATACTTAGAAGCAACTGATGTACCAGGATGACTTTGGCATACATTCTGAGCATACAGTTGCAGTTGGCCTTCCAATTACTCCAATTTGGCAACTATAAATGGTGTGACTGATTTTACACACACACACACACACACACACACACACACACCCCAATGGCATAAAGTAGGTACAGAAACTAAATGATATAATAAAAAACACAAAAGGTTTTGCCATTTTAAAAGTAAAATATAAACTTCTCATGAATAGTAAAATATCTCTTTAGAAGTAATTCACATTTATTACAGAAAGAAGAGGAGGACAATTTCTTTAAAGCAGTATTGAGTGAAAATACAGTAAAAACTTGCAATAGTGCACTTTTGTGATGCTGGAAATGAATATTTTTCATGTCACTAACATTAAGAAAGCATTCTGTTGCATAAAGTAAAGTAATTGTTACAAGAGTCCCAAGAACAAGTCAGAAAATTTCTGCAATCATA
>NW_028185128.1:986263-1050849 GCF_003343005.1 Rhea americana | reverse complement strand
TTTTTTCCTTTGGTAATGTCTGAACAGAACCCCTTCCTTTCAATGTAGTCTTTTCAATATACATGTGCAATACCTCAGGGTTCAAAAGTTTTAGGAAAATTGAATCACACCTTTCTTAATCCCACTGACACACAGAAAAAACTTCATTCAGAAAAACATTATCTTGCTAGCTTTACAAAGGTTAATAAAGGTTATGGATATTTTATGTCTTTATAACTTCCGCTTTTCATCTTCTGTTTATGAACAGATACAGGATGAAAGAGTTCTATGACCACCAGACCTGAACTTGTCTTTCTATAAAATCTCTTGATATATCATTAACTATCTTTAGATAAACAGTAAACTTTCTTTTATATGGCAGAATAAAGACCAAAATGTCATGTGGTTCCACACTCTTTGATAATTCTTAATGCCCTTTCACTGATTTAGCACAATTTCTAGAATTCATCACTTAACTTGGATCCTTTGCTTCTCCTTTGCTTTCTTCTCCTCATGATACTTGAGTGTTTGGTCATGCTCTCTTTTATATTCATGTGAAATGCCTCATTTTCTATTTGAGAACTACTACCAATGAAACAACTATGTTCCTTTAATATAGTAACCCTATTAGCAGTATAAAAAGTAGGAAGTCAAATGAATAAATCTTATAATATTTGTTGACGACAAACAGCAATATTGGATTGATATAAATCAAATGATTCAAACCACCAATTTCAATCAGGATTTACAACACAAAGCAGGAAGATGATTTAAATAAGTATATTTAAAATCTCCTGCAACTTAAACTAAAAAATTCAAATTCAAAACAAACAAAATCCTTTTCTTTATGTGTATGTCCTTGCTTGTATTTCTAGCTTTGAAAGCACAGGACTTACTCTCCGTTAAGGCTTGAAGAGAGCTTTGAATATCTGCTGAGATTCGTAAGGACTGAAGTGATGGCTTGTTTTTTTCTCTTTCTCCATCTCTGCTTTTCCTCTTTCCAGTTTCTTTCTGCTCTGCTTTTTCTATTAAACAAAATAAGAATGACATATTACTGTTTTTCAGATAAAAATTTTCTGTCATAGAATCCTGTATTGGGCAAATGGTATAATGACATCTTAGATAAATTAAAAAAATATTCACTATTCCAGTTAGAAGCACTGAGATACAGTGAAGAACTAATGTCATTTATTGAAAAAAAAAGTAGGATTTTCTTAAGATGTAAATACAGATTTACTAAGAGAGGGCTAGGGATGCTCCAGTCCCACCTCTCAGTTACAACTCCTACTTCCCCAGTGTAAAGTTTGGAGTTCCTGAATTCCTGGCATAGTGTGCCTGATCCCATGCACCAGTAATTTCCAAACAATCAGTCGAGCAGGGCCATAGCCTCCCAATGGACTATTACTCAGCAACTGCTGTTTCAGGATATGAGGGCAATAGATATTTCAATAAAAGGTCAACAAAACCATTATAAAATTTCAAAGAAAAAAACTCTTTATTGCTGTTTTTTCTCAGAAATTATTAAGTTGTTCTGGGCAAACTTTTCCAAAACAAACATAGATAGCCAGCTAGGAAAATGTCAGCCTTAAGGAGGAAAGTGCAAAGTTTTACGGGTCAGAAAACAAAAGTCTTACATGGGAAGTATTGATCAACATACAAGAGGATTCTGTCAGGAATGCTTCTAATATCACAGGGAAGAAAAAAATCTTCCAGAATCAGAACCTTTTTTCTATCTGTGATACTTATTTAAGACTACAGAAAAATGCATTTCTAATAAAAGACACCCCCCCCCAGCATTTCATAAAGGTTCAGAGTACAGCTTTGTGACCTCAAAGATTACAGAGCTTTCCTGATCACTGAAAGTGATTCCTGAATCACTTTCCTGATTCTTAGCTGTTTCAGGTACTGAAATAATTTATAAAGCTTAAGCAAGGATTTAATTTACAAAGCTTTATGGGAATAAATTACATCGCCSTGCTGGACAAATGATAGTGCTGTCCCTAGTGGCAGCACCCTTGTGTATGTCCATTCTAGCTTTGAAATAACTTCTACACTCATTGATAGGTCTCAAGAAGATGGCAAGAATTCCTAAGCAGAGAGAATATACCCTCCGCCAGGTCTCYACTAATTTTTTTATGCCACTTTTCACATTAATACTTAGTCTCCGGGATTCAAAGTTGCGGGGGGGGGGGCAACTTCTTCAAAATCTAGGAAGAAATATAATTTTTAGTTTATGATCTGTACTTTCCACTAACTCAAAAAGTGTTGTGAAATTGCACCTATGTCTTCAAGTAAAAACAGCAAATAACAAAAATCAGCCCTGAATCTAAACGTTACAGAATAATATACTGGTGCAAATATGTTTATAAGTATTAGTTACATTTAAATGTAAGTAAGATTTTGAAATAACCTCTTGAAAAATTTTAGTATCTATATCTTGGTAGCATAAACAGAAAAGTTATTAAAATAATGCAGGTACACATTAAAATATAGTTGTCAGAACTCTCTGTAGGTAATCACTCTTTGTAACATCCATTACGATATGTATACTAAATTCTATTTAGTCAGAACAGTGTTGGCTCAGTTGCCTTTGAGGAAACTGTAACCTCTATGACTGTTATCCTTTTGCAATGAACCACTCCTTAGGGAAACGCCTCTGTCCCACTGAGCTGAACAAATCTCCGTCACAAAATAAAACTAAGTTTTCACAAAGTAGGAGTCTGGTATTGCTTCTGAATTTACAYTACCGCAACATGTTCAATGACATAACTGAAATAAACAGCAAACCTACAGAACTGCATGTGGCATTATAAAGATATACAAATCTGTACCTAAAAAATGATTCTCACTTTACCTATGCTTGGGTTACAAAGATAACAGTTTCTACAGTTACAGACCTTTGCCAACTTTATCAGCTTTCTCTGCTTTCTCAGGTTTATCCGACTGTTTATTCCCAGGTGATATTTCATTCTTTAACTCAAAAGTTTTGGTCTCTTTGGGTTGTATATATGGCTGAGAAATATCAAGTTCTGGACTTTTCCCATTTGGCAGCTTAAATTCTGGCACAATCTCTTTCAAAAAGTCCCAAACTTTATGCAAGTAACCAGACCTTAAAAAACAAACATATGTAATCTTTAATGATACTGCTATTTGCAATAAGATAAGAATGTGTGGTCTTCATCTGGAGAACATTATACCACCACTGACAGTTCAAATCTTTGAAAAATGATTAGGTTATTCTAGAAAATAAGCAACACTTGCTTGATTTTGTATTCTGGCAGAAATATAACATGGTTTGCTAAAAGAGGGTCCAAATGAAAGAGCTGTTGTAGAAAAGCTAGTAAAAACACTCTTTACTCAAGCCTTTTAGTAAACAAAACCATGGCACAGTACTGATGTTGCTCAATCTCTGTGGCAAATTTGTAGACCATTTTGCAAATGTATCATATAATCCTGTATCATATGATCCTGGCTCTGTACATTAAAAACTCTTTTCAAAGGTACTTTCAGACTAGTTTTCCTTATTGTTTCAACACATGTAGTTCAATGACTCTTCCACTGATTCCATGAGCTAAAACAGCTTTTTGATATAGATGCCACACTGTTTCTCCATATAAAATCAGTGGTTCCAGAAATAAACTGAAACTGAATGAATCATTCAGGACCATGAATAAGTTTCATGCAAACTAACTGCAGSCTTATTTAAATAATCAGTTGTACAACAAGCTGAGGCCATCTTCATACTATTACAACAATAATTTTGTGGTATTCATGTTTTCCCACCGCAAAAATTAATACATTTGCAGCAAGTGTCAGACTCATGGATACTGGTCTTTGTTGTTGCAATATTAAGAATGTACTGCATAAAGAACCAAATTCAGGTTACTTATACCTCCAAGCCGATAGGTTACAGGCATGCTGTAGGACACAGATACTCAAAAACCTAAACTGCAAACATAATAAGGGACAAAAAATTATGACTGTTGAAATGAAGGACAAAATAGGTCATGACTGAACTTATTTTATACCAAAACACTATTATACCTAAACAATAATATGTAAACAAATTATACCTAAACCAAAACAACCATACCTGAACAATACATTCTTTTAAAATTTATTCATCAAAAGGTTAAAAAAGTGCAATTAAAAAAAAAAAGTTTGTATTTGCACAGGTCCCAATCATTTATTAAATAAAAAGAATGTCAGGCTGGAAAATCAGAATGTCTGTCCTTCTAGAGACAAGAAATGGACTTAAATACATAGGAAACAAGAAAAAATATTATTACAGGTTGGAAATATTATTTTTATTTGAAGTAAAAGTATACCAGCTGCTACAGTTTAAAAAGTGAAAGCACTACACTAGCTGAATTTAGTTACTTCCAAATTCACACCATGCAGTATACTTTCTATAGTACATTCACATATAAAGTTATTGCTGTTATTGCCAGACAATTTACAGTATCTGTATACTAGGTTAAACATAAACTTATCTAACCCTGTTTTCACCATAAAGTTCAATAGCAATTAGAATATAAATTAATTTTAGGAAGAATAATAATCAGCTTAACACGAGAAATAGCTTTACAGCTATCTGCATGACCTGCAAAGAGAAACACAATAAAATTGGATTCCTTGAAGGCACATTTTTCTAGTGCTAGAATTAAAAGTATTACATTTCTCCAAACTGATGCTGATGAATTTTTAAGTTTTATAGAATTAAATAACTAATATGTGATTTTTTTTAATAGAAGAACTTACTGGATAGGAATAAGTTCTGGTATCCATCCAGTCAGTGCATGTAAAACTGTAAATTCCTCTAGCTCTCTTCTTCCACTTTCACGTATACTGCAACACAAAAGCAGACATACAGAATTATATGTCCAGCTCATAGTCAACTCTACAGTCAATACTGCTTTCTGTAGGAGCAAGACCGTACACATACAGATAAGCAAAGTGCAGAAAAACAAGCTATTACTGGCAATTTTAGGAATTCAGGCCCATTACTTTTGTGTCCCTTCCCGTACAATGGCACCGTTTCAACGCAATCGTTAGCAAGCATACCATGTTCTTGCAGTGCTGGCTCTTTCTGTAGGGTTGGAGACACAGGTTTGAAATCCCTCATGTGAAAAACAGAAATGAATCTAGAACTTCCACCTACTGAGCAGGTCCTCTAACTCCCAGATAATTATGCTAAAGCTGGCTGTATTTCCAGGGTATCGCATTTGTCACTCTCAAAAGGATATGGCTCCTACTCTATGACGAGGTTTCCATTTGTAGATTCTCAGAGGATCTAGGTTAAAAGTGCCAGCCTTTAGCCATGACTCAAGTCCTTGTGCTCTGGAGAAACACAAGATTTCAAACACATTTTTCCAAAGAGCATTGTCTGTTGGGCAGCTCTAGGTAATTCCCTGCCCAGTGTGGAAATACTTTAGATCGCTCTTCTGACAAACCTAACTGTTGATGTGACTGGCAAGGGAAGCTTAGTTGACTAGCTCGATGTATTATTTCTTTTCTGAAGCTTGGTCATTTAAATACTGGGTGTTCATTGCCCATTTCATAGGATCATAAATGTCAACTGCTTGCACTATGGGCCACAGTTTACTTTCCAGGTCTGTTTGGGAATTGTGGATCACCATGCAGCCCACAAAAACTGTATTGTTCTAGAAGTATTGAAAATAATTTAAAATATGCTGCTTTTCTACACTGCATTTTAAAAAGTTTCTCTCTTTCAGGCCAAAAATCTCTAAATAATACCTTGTTTTTCAAAGAAATAATAGTAAAAACATTCTGCATGTATTTTTGTACATTACTGTATCATATATTTACATCTAAAATGTTGATTTTTCTTAGCATTTAAAATAAAAGCCTTTCTGTAATTCCTAGTTTGATTTGTACATTTTGTCTTCTGAAGAAATAACATTAATGTATAAAAAGTGTAACTAATAAAACAAAAATGTCCAGCAAGAAATAGTGAAAGAACTAGTACACCCACTGAAGAATGGAGAAACTAAAAATTCTGAAAAGGGAATCACCATATAATATGATGATACTGTGCCTAATTTCCTTTTATTCGTTTACACAAACATCTCCATTCCTTTTAGGCAAGTTAAGTCKAAAAGACAATTTGGAGTCACAATTAAAACTGCAATAAAATTTCTCGGACATTTCTACGTGGCAAAAATAGCATGTGACTCTTTTCCGGAATAATGACAGATAGATAAGGCAGATAGGGAGAGGACTCCACTTTCTTCATGAAGTTTTCTGTGTCTATATACACATAAATACACAGATAAGAAGGAATCACTGTACCTCCTATAATCACTGAGGAATGTGCTTTACCGATTTATTGAATCATCTTTCAGAAAATTGTGTATTTGTCACTACAAAATTTTTAGTAAAATATTTTTCTTATGCACGTTAAAATCAATTTTTTATAAATTCCATGTGACTTCACAAAAAAAAACGGAAAATGAGCTGACTAAACATACTCAGTATTTGCAAGTTTAATGATAGCTTTGGAGAGCAGCATTGGCCAAAGTTCAGTTTGATAGGTTGTAGCTGGTAGTAACAAATTATCATCTTCGTTGAAAGGCAGAGTATCGTCCACGATGAGATTTCTGCAGTCGCCGTATGTCAGATAAAAAAAAAAAAAAAAAAAGGAAAGAACTTTGAATTTGTGGGCTGGAAACTGAATGCATATGTAGTAGAACTCATACACTTTCCTAAGAATCCAATTATATTGTAATTTGATTTATATTACAGATGGCTTTAAAAGAAGGTCTCATATAATAGCTGAGAAACATGAAAACAGCATTTATAGCATTTTATTACAGTTCTGATTTATCTATTCCATAGATTAATCTACTTGCAACTATTTCCAGACATATTTATTCCCTTATGTATGGTCTACCATGTGTTTCTGACACATTCACAGACCATTGCTGTAACTTCAGCTGCCATGACAGACACCTAAAAATAGCAATATAAAGAGACTTAACTAAGATACCACCTTTGCAAATCATAGAATCATAGAATCAGTAAGGTTGGAAGGGACTTCTGGAGATCATCTAGTCCAACCTCCCTGCTCAAGCAGGGTCACCTAGAGCATGTTAGACAGCGTTGCATCCAGGCGGGCCTTGAAGATCTCCAGAGAAGGAGATTCCACAACCTCTCTGGGCAACCTGGTCCAGTGCTCCGTCACTCTCACAGTGGAGAAATTCCCCCTCACGGTCAGGCGGAACTGCCTGTGCTTCAATTTCTGCCCWTTGCCTCTTGTCCTGTCRCAGGGRACAACTGAAAAGAGTTTGTCCCCGTCCCCTTGACACCCTCCCTTCAGGGACTTATACACATCGATAAGATCCCCACCCTCAGCCTTCTCTTCCCCAGGATGAAGAGGCCCAGCTCTCACAGCCRTTCCTCAGAGGGCAGATGCTCCAGCCCTCTGATCATCTTTGTAGCTCTACGCTGGACTCTCTCCAGGAGCTCCATGTCTCTCTTGTCYTGGGGAGCCCAGAACTGGACACAGGACTCGAGATGAGGCCTCACCAGGGCTGAGTAGAGGGGCAGGATCACCTCCCTTGACTGGCTGGCAACACTCTTCCTAATGCACCCCAGGAGACCACTGGCCTTCTTSGCCACAAGGGCACATTGCTGGCTCATGGTCAACTTGTCATCCACCAGCACTCCCAGGTCCTTCTCTGCAGAGCTGCTCTCCAGAAGGTCAGCCCCCAGCTTGTACTGGTGCCTAGGGATATTTTTCCCTAGGTGCAGGACCCTGCACTTGCTCTTGTTGAACCTCTGGAGGTTCTTCTCTGCCCAGCTCTCCAGCCTGTGCTGAATGGCAGCACAGCCCTCAGGTGTGTCAGTCGCTCCTCCCAGCTTGGTATCATCAGCAAACTTGCTGAGGAGGCACTCCATCCCCTCATCCAGGTCATTGATGCATTGATGAAGAAGCTGAACAGGATGGGACCCAGCACTGAGCCCTGCAGGATGCCACTAGCCACAAGCCTCCAACTAGACTCCACGCCACTGATGACGACCCTCTGAGCTCTGCCTTTCAGCCAGTTCTCAACCACCTCACTGTCCACTCATCTAACCCACCCCTCCTGAGCTTCTCTAGGAGGATGTTATGGGAGACAGTGTCAAAAGCCTTGCTGCAGTCAAGGTACACAACCTCCACTGCTCTGCCCTCATCTACCCAGCCAGTCAWSCCATCAKAGAAGGCTATCRGRTTGGTTAAGCAGGATTTCCCCTTGGTGAATCCATGCTGACTCCTCCTGATCCCCTTCTTTTCCTCCATGTGTCTGGAGATGACATCCAGAATGAGCTGTTCCATCACCTTTCCARGGGTGGAGGTGAGGCTGACCGGCCTRTAGTKGCCTGGRTCCTCCTTCTTGCCCTTCCTGAAGACTGGAGTGACACTGGCTTTCTTCCAGTCCTCAGGCACCTCTCCAGTTCTCCAGGACCTTTCAAAGATGATGGCGAGCGGCCTGGCAACAACGTTTGCCAGCTCCCTCAGTACCTGTGGGTGCATCCCATCCGGGCCCATGGATCTGTGGATGTCAAGCCTGCCCAGAAGATCTCTAATCCTATTCCCCTCAACCAAAGGAAAGTCTTCCTTTCTCCAGACCTTCTCCCTTATGTCCAGGCTCTGTGATTCTTGAAGGCTGCCCTTAGCAGTGAAGACTGAAGCAAAGAAGGCATTCAATAATTGTGCCTCCTCTGTATGCCTCTTTAAGGTCTCAGTCAGGAAAAAACTTAGGATGTCGAGTCCCCCATGCTTTTCAAGGATTACCTGAGGATGTTGGTTGCATTCCTTAGCATCCTGCTTGAAAGCATTCAGATAGGATCTCATAAAATATTATATAAAACAATATTGAATGTAATAAATATCCTTTTCTTCACGGTAAGACCCAAACATGTAAGACAAGACACTAATTTGTGCAATGCCAAATATTTTATTAGTACATTGAGTTAGTATCCCACAAAATGATGGGGCGAAGTGCACCCTCAGCAATTATGTAGATTATACAAAAGTGGGAGCAGTGGCTGATGCACCAGCAGTTTATGCTACCATTTAGAGGGACCTCAACAGGTTGGAGAAACGGGCAGAGAGGAACCTCATGAAGTTCCCACAAAGTGAAGTGCCAAGACCTTCCCCTGCAGAGGAACTGTTAGCTCCTTTAGCTCCAGGATAATGCTCAGAAACACTGAATATTTCTTATTCACTGGTTCTGGTAGCTCCTCACTTAATAAGGTGGAGAGACTTAATTATCCCTGAAAAAAATTATCCTCATTAACAATAACAGATAGCTTCAGCACCAAAATCTATCTCCTCAAATTCTACTGCTGGAGACAGTTGGTGTTGTGATGTCTAAAGCAGGTATCTCAAACAGGCACTCTGAATCTGTCTGTGGGCTGCCTGGATCTACTGATTTGAAAATGCTTAATTTGAGCAGCTAAACCCTCCAAACCTTTGTTAGTGACATTTATTCTTTTTTAATTCACAGTGTGCCAAGGATGAGATACATCTTTCTGATCCTTTCAACACTCTGAAGAAATATCCATTGAATAAGTTTGTGTTTTTTTCTTTACATTGCTGTTCATGTTTTTGTTAAGAAGTTATTTTCCATTATCTTTAGAAATTCCATGCAAGTTTTAGTTTTGCCAGTATGTCTTCTGTAAATGGCCTGCATACTGAAAGTCTTTAACATTAATTATCTTTAAACATAGTTGAGTACAAATAATTATGTAAAGTCAGCCAACTGAGCTACTTAAACAGTAAAAAACATTCTTAATTCCAGTACACTGGAGGTGTGGACCACTTGTCTGACTCTACTAGACATTTGTATTTTATCTCTATATTATATAATTTAGTGCACAAGAACAGAAATATTTTACACAGTATCTCAGGGAGTTTATTAAAGAAATTAATGCATTAAAGTGCATTATTACATTGTAAGAATGATACAGTATAATTGTATTATGGCAAACTATTTTTTTCTTTATTTTCTGATGGTTTCTGATCATCCCCTCAATGCGTTTCTCATTGTTATTTTTCTTGCTTTTTTTGATAAACTTCAGAAAAATATTTGAGCATATACAGACATTTGAGCATTATAGAGGAGAAATATCAAATCCTCAAAAAAAGGCTGAATTTTATTTCAAATAATCAAAATACTTAAGCACACATTACAGTATTACAACTGCTCTTGTTCTCTAAGAAAATACCTTCTGGTCTCCCTTCTACATTCCACTGGGAGTTTTACTTATACCTTGAGGACTTCTGGTTCTCAATGAACTGGGGAYTCATCAGAAGGAAATATAAATGAGATTCTCTTATATGCTCTTGCAAGCCTTACGAATACCACTGGAAAATATAAATGGCTAGGCTAAATGAGTCAGAAATTTTACCTTTTTGGGGTGGAGAAAGGAGGAGAGGGAGATATATACTTTTTAAAAGCAAACAAAACATAAAATCAAAACAGAAATAGGAAACATCTGTTTGATCAGGCTGGAAGGTAATATATGTAATTCCTGCATCAGTGGTGCATCAGTTTGATTAAAATAATTAAAGTATATGTGTAAAAGTAAACAATTCAAAAGCTGAAATTAAGAGTGAAACAAAAATTGGGTAAAAAAATGCAGAGTGATGGTTTTGATCATGCMGTTTATTGTATACTGGGGACCCCACAATCAATCTTTGAATTTATTTATCTAGCAAAAATGAAATGAAATGTATCTTCTTAATTAGTCAAAGCCAACCAACGGTGAGCAATCAAGTGGCATAAAGGACCTTTGATTAGGCGAGCATATATATGACACTTTGTATTAACTTTTTGAGATTCAGAGTAAAAAAAAAAATAACAAGTACTCTCATGAAACAAAGAGGTGTAAGAATACAGCAAAAGAAAGAAAATTTCTCTAATTGTGCCAAATCAAAAGAGTTTCCCCTGGACTACAAGAGGATATATGTAATTTAGAAATCAAACCCTTAAAAAACAGGATCTGCCAAAAAATCACATTTCTACCACAGCTCAAAAAAATTACAAATGGTGAAAACACACCTTGTGCTAAAAACACTATTTTAGCCACTGATTTTGTAATACAAAATGATCTGATTTTTTTTCTCAAATGCAATGAAATTGTGCTTTGTGCTACAGAATAATACTGAAAATTGCTGTCTGAGACAAAAAAAAGTCGTAAGTATTAGAAAAAAAGCCCCTTTCAATGGACGGTTTGAATATACATGTAACTTTAGCAACTAGCATTATTGCATCCTCTTTCTACAAAGTAAGAAAAAAGATAAATGGAAGTATAGTATCTTGTTGTACAGCCCAGAGAAAAATCAGTTCCTACCAAGCTGAAAATTCCATGTAATCTACAAAAAGTATATTGCCTTTCAAATTAATGGCTATGTTTCAATGTCAAAGCTTAATGACTGAGTTCTAAATGGTACAAAAATCCTATGGAATGCATTTTCATTCTCATTTACCAAGTTTGTCAACACTTCTATTTCTACAAACATCTATCTTTTCTAATCATAAATACTTACCTTAATCATTAAAAATTTGGCATGTTGGCTAGAGAAATTGTACAGAGATATAATGTTTTATGTTCCTAGAAGCAACTACTCACCATCCAGTAGAGTTTCACTATATATTTTCCATAGCTATTGTACAGGGGCATGTGTCCTCTAGTAGCTTTACATAAGGCATAAATATGTTCCCATGGTTTCCAAAAAATTGTAGACGTTTCACTAGTTAAAACTTTTCCATTATATATCCTCCAGACTGCACAAATTTCACTTACAATCCATCTCATCAACTGAAAATAAATAGAAATATAGAAAGAAAAAATTCTACTTCCGTCTTTTAGAAAAGTAAGATCAAATAACACTATAATGATCAAGGGACATAGAGTATCTCCTGGCGCTAAATGAAGAAGTGGCATAAAAGCACAGTTACAGTTTTATGCAGAATTTACTTTCACTGGTACAACCTTTTCTTAATATCTGCAACATCTGCAACAGCACAATACTATCAAAATGAGAACAGGCATGACAAATGAGGCTGTCCATCACTTACCAAAAAAACCTGAGGACATTTCAAAGTAAATTATATTACAGTATTTGCAAACTGATACTTCTTCAATCATTTAATACTAGATATAGTTGCTAAAAATTAGTATCATTTTCAATACTTGATATTTTTAGTCAGTAAAAAAATACTAAATTATTACAAGTATTTACTAATTTTTTAAATTTAAAATAGGAGTTTTAACAAATAATGATCTTTCAAGTATCTGTCTTTCTAACATACAGATTTATGATGTATGCTATGGTTTCAACAGTATTACTAGACTTTGTTACAGTGATTTACGAAACAAGAATGAGAATAGGTTTTTATTACAATGACTTTGCCCTAAAAACAATTAGTAGTTCTGCAGAGAGCAAAATTTACAGCAACCGCTTGTTGTTACTCTTTCCCAGACAGTTTCTCTGGTGCTGAATTTTYAATTTTCATTGAAGTATCGAATGAAGTTGAATTTATGAAGTAACATTACACCCAGTAAGGCATTCACTTAGATGCCTTGGTTCTGTCTGCTTTATATTTTCTCCAAAACTGTAGAAATTCAGTGCCTTTGATACTTCCTTTCTAATTTGGGAAGAAGGAAAAGGCTGACTGGTTGACAAAGATGTGCAAGCAGGCGTAGTAAGAATATGACTTCAGGAAAGCTAAAATAAAGAAACAGAAATTCTGCCTAATTTAGTTTTTATTTTCTATTATCTTTACAGATTAACACTCCAGTAATAGCCTCCACAGCTCAGGGCCTGTATATTTTCTTAAAAAATTATGTTTGGAAAACCTCTTATCATCACTTTTTTATTTTTATAAATTTTTAAAAATGTAAACATAATTTTATAAATCTAGATGCTTTTTCATCACTTTTCCCTCTCATTCTGTTTTCACTTAAGAAACTTGCCACAATTTATTTCTTTATAGCAGAGATTTGAAGTGAAATCTATCCTTAAAAAGGGATGAATATAAAAAAGTACATTTATTTCTACCTACCTCGCTACAAAATATATGCTCATTTGCTGAAAAAAGGTCAAATGTGGTTTCATTGTGGACTACCACAGGAACCTAGAAGGAAGTAAATTGTTTAAAAGCCAATAGCTACATTAACAACAAAAAAAGTGAACAGTAATATTTAACAGTAGCAACATCCAAATGTTAGACATGTCAGAAGTCAATTAAAAGGCTGCCAGTTTGCAAACCTTTTATCTGTTTAGTTATTTCTTAATAAATTCTCCTCAAATGATTTTCAGAAATGAAAGGAATCATTATTTTTATCAGATGATTAAAAAGTACCAGAAGAAAAAAAAATACTATGTAAGTATTAATATACACTAATTACTATATTAAGTATATAAATTGAGATTGCTCAGTTTTTACATATTTGCAGTTCTGCATTAAAATAGTGATCATAACATCATCTCACACTTCAAGATTTCACTGGCTCCCACCAGGATTCAAAGGGATTATTTTCCTTACGTTTAGTCAGATAGAGTTATTGCATGCTTGTTTTCTTAATTTCCTACTGAATGATAAAAATTTGCCCTATTTTGATACTGCAAGAAGCAAAACAGTACAATCAGGTAGTAGAAAAAAATGTCTGCCTAAGATGAGTTTTCTTCATAGGTGCAGGCTCAAACTAATCAGCAGTTTGAAGTTCAAAAGGGAATTTTCCCTCTAGTCAGGCTGACAGGTATCTGATGTTTTTCTTTTATTTCTTTGCAGTATGCATTTTTTCTAGGATCACATCTCACCTAAACAATTTCCTGCTATTGCAGGGGCTCCCAGCACTACCAGTACATCTTCATCTATTATTCTCTGCCTGTGACACACAATAGTTTAGCACTTTGAGAACTGAAATTTTTGAGATTAACTAAAGTCATTAGTTCATTACAGCAATATATGGGTGAATTTTAACTGCCATGCAAGAGGTTAGACGACATAATTTATTATCCCTTTCTGGTCTTATTTTCTGTGATGAAGGAGTTCTACAGGAAAAATTTTGTCTAACAAGGTTCTTGCTTTCATAGTTACCAGAATCATTCTGAATATAATATTAAAGAAAGTGCAAAATAATTACTTACAAGTGAATGTATCAAAAGACATTATAAATAATTTCTCAACAAAATTTTAAATATGCAAAATATAATCTGTTTGAAATGTATTTTATTTTTATGAAATAACAGTCTGAGGGATCATAACTGTTCCCAGTGAAAGCCACAGCTCCTTAACCGTAAAAATACAGTATATGACGTTAAAAAGTTAAGTCAGAAAGTTACTGACTAATGTTTTACTTTGCAAACAGATTTTACTGATCATTACTTAGCCTTTTTCGACTGTTAAGACATATTTCACAAGAAACTGATTACTAAACAATTACATTTTGTACACTTTAACTGTAAACAGATAAAATGACTTTCTCTAATTGCCTTGAAATTTGTATGATGCCTTTCCAGATGCTAAAATAATGTGTGCTATAAAGGTAGGCAATTAAAAATGTATCATGTTTCCATAGTCACCACTCAGTATGTAGTCACAGTTGTCCCTAGGGTTATTTATCTAAATCCCGTGTGTAGGGAGAACTTGAGCATAAAGAGTTAAGAGTAAGGAATCATAGGACAACTAAGCCAATCCAATGATTTGCTGTTGCTGAAAGGAGAGGTCTTACTCCTCCACCCTGGCCCAGGTTTTAACTACGTGGTCTCACCCTTTTCTTTCTCAGTACTGGAATTTGGCTGATGCCTCCCACCACCGCTAGTTGTCTCAGTTCTCTAAACCAGAAGACATTCATTCACTTTTTTCTTTTTTTCATTTTTGTTGGCTTAGTTTTCTGCTTGCTTAGCAAGCTGACTGGCTCATTGGAGCTAGATGAGTGGAAGAGCCAATTCAGAACAGCAGCTAGAGCATGGGGCTGGGATTCAAAGGATGGTAAGCAGAGCAGTTGGGTGGCAAAGACCTGTTACATGGGCTTAGACAACTTGTGAATCCACATGCTCAAAGAATACTTCCCACAAAGACAATACCTAATATGCTCGCTCCTTTTTAAATTCTGGCTTTCCATGCTCTATCATTAATGCAAACACTTCAAATTTCCTAAAAAGGAGCTGAATGTACTACGCAGATATCTCTTGCACTACTTAAAATTCTGCAAAATAATTCAAAGATATATATATTATGTAAATAATGTCTCTTCTCTGTATCTTGAAAATTTAAAAGTGAAATTAGATAAATTTGGGGATTTTTTGACAAAAATTTGTTCATCATTAAAAACAATCTTGTGAAACTAAAAAAAAAAAATCAGTCTGAAGATTATAATAGCTACCTCAGGATTAAATCCTGGCTGTCAGCAAAGCCATTCTCCACCTCTCTCACCCAATCCACATCTGGGGTGGAGTGGGGGTGGGGGGAGAGAAGAAACAAAACACCAGTGGAAAGATTAAAGACATAAACTAAAGCCCAATTTGAAATTTTACTTAAATTTGAGCCCTCCACATCCCAAGCAGGAGTCCAAGATATCAGACTATTGAGTACTTTAGGAGGCAAGGCTCTTCCTCTTATCATTTTTCATATTTAAAAAAATAAGTTCATGTCCTATGTGAAATGAAACCATACAGTGAAATCTAAACACTTTTTCCAAAAAATTCAGCTCTTGACTTCCGGTATTAAAACTACCAACTCTGTATCATTAGACACAGGACCACTGAAATAGAACTTAGCTTTTGATGTCTTTTCTCCTAACAGAAACTCATGTCTGCATTATTCCTTCAAGAGTCTAAGTCAAAATTTAATTATTTTTAAGAAGTTATACTCATGTATTAACTTGATACTACTAACAAATATAAGCATTCAGTTAATACGAACACAAGATTTACCAAACTTTAAACTCTATTACATTGTTTTTATGACTGTTACTAATGAATATAGACTATATTCTTACTGTAAACAATCTAGAAATAATGTTAGTATGACAGTTTACTGAACTAAACATGTGTTTTTATTGCTTATTGGTGATCATCTGCTTGATTCTTTGCTTATTACAGTGAATAGATGTGTTCATTCTTTCTTTTATAATTGCTAATAGATTAGGCAGCAACATTTATCAGTAAATGTTAAATTAATCAAATAAATGGTAAATTAATTAAATAATTAARTAAAATCATTAAACATTATCATCACTTGAGATTTACAACAATTTTATAATAACTTATCATGCTTCTAGTAACCATAGCTGCTTGATCCCAAAATACACTGGGATCAAAACAAGCATGAAATTTTTTATCAGCTTTTAAAGAAACAGAATGTCTTCTTAATTGGACTCCAAAGATAGATTTTATAATTCATTTTAACATAGATACATATGTTTCCATGGCTTTCTGGGCTGCCACAACTCTTGCCCTCATCTTTCAGGTACCTCTATGCAGTCTATGTATTTTGGCAGCACTTCTCATCCAATCTTTCAGTCTTGTCAATTATTATTCTGATTCCCCTTTTCTTTCCCCCATTAAAAATTAAACTTGGAGCTGCTTAGTGTATATTTAATAAAAAATGAAACTGACAAGCTGACAAAAGTAAAACTGACAAGACTGATCAAGTTGGAAGTGTGGTCAAAGTGCTTTAAAACTTCAGCATTTCATCTGAAGCAAAAATGCTTTAAAATTCCAGATTAGCAGCAGAGATGGAGAGCTATTCCAACCTTTGCTATGGTAGGCAGATTATTTTCTGTGCAATTTATGTTAAAAAGCAACTGAATGAGAGCTTTGCAAAATGATAAAATGTTACAGTTACCTTCCAGAAAAGTACTGACCAAGATATAGACATGTTCTGTGTGCAGACAGAGGTAAAAAAATAAGTGGGAAAGGGTGAAAAAGTACTGTACTTTTGGTAAAGCTAATCCACAGTTGCAGGACAGATCTTTACTTCAGAATCTATTGAAAGGATGCCTCAACTGGAATAAACAAATCTGTTTCAGACTCTGCCATTTAAATTTATTTTGTCACAAAACTGTTTTTCAGAAGTAAGAAAACAGGAACACAAAGGAAAACACGAGGACAGCTCTCTGTCTTGGTGTCTTCTGAATTAAATTGGAAGGAAAAAGCAGAACAGAGCTAAAAGGATATAATTCCAAGGGCATGTGGATTTAAAAACATACAAATAGCTTTGCCTATTGAATTAATTCCCTTGATTCACTTGTGAATAGCAAGTGAAAATAGCATCTTTTCAGTATGACCTTGCTCGTTTCTTACCTTATTTGTTAAAAACTCATGTGGTCGTTTCCATGAATTCACTTTTAAGGACAGTGGCAGTTCTATTTTCCCTTCAGGATCCTCAAAGACTGGCTACATGAAATATGCGTATAAAAAAAGAGTATTTTTAAATTAATTATACTATTGGATCTTCCACAAGATTTAAAATGTTTCATTGCTCACATGATAATTCACTTAAGAGGAAAAAACAGCACAAAAAGGAACTAAGAAATCCATAACTCTGAATTAAACAGTGCAAAGTCCAAAGTGCAAACGTCACAAAAGCTGTTTATGCTGTTCAGAGGAGGCCATATGATCTGCATTGTCTAAATAAGTAAACATAAAATGTTTCCTTTTTGTTCCACCTTTCAGGAACATCTTTCAAAAACTCTGTTTAAGCTTTTAATTCATGAATCCTACAGACTAGACAAATTGGAGAAGGGCATCCTTCCACTAAGTCATTTCTAAGCACTTTTTCTAGTTCACTCACTTCTAACGTTTTAAAACTTAAAGACTGAGAGTAAATATAAATCAACATTTAGACACAAACAAAACTGAGGATAAGCAGTTTAAACTCCCATAGAAATCAAAGAAAGTTATAGTTATACAGCATTATAAATTTATAATGTAGCCTGTTAAATAAAGGGTCTCATATGATCTTCAAACTTCCATTTCCAAAGTGATACTTATTATCTGTGTAAACAGACAGCATCAGGATATATAAAATCTGTTTAATTAACAGTGCAGAGGTGAGTTGGTTCTGATATGGCTCATGCTGATGACAAACTAATCAGTTATATAGCCTTTGATTTGTGGCCAGAATTTTAAATAGGTTTTACACATGTTACGGATTTCTGTGCGTTTTGCAGACCATGATGTATATATACTATTTATCTTCTAAAGAGTAATCAAGAGAAAGAGTTTCTGGGAAAAAAAAAAAAAGAAAAAAAAACTATGATGCTTTAAGCACCTACTCATCATGGAAGGCAAAAGAAAATACATCACAAAAATGTAAAAAAAACCCAACAAAAACACAAACCAAAGCTCCTAAAATAGTATTCTGCCCTGACTTTTTCTCATTTACTTCATTGTATAAGGATCTTCAACATACCAATCTGAAACAAACTATTTCAAGTACCTGAAGAAGCGAGGAAGCTTGGAAGAAAAAGAACCTTTTAAAAATACTTAATTTTCTGATAGCATAAAGGAAGCCTTGTGTCCTAGACTATAGAGAATTGTATTGAGTTCTGTATTCTACTTTGAGACATACAAGTTTGACTATGCGGCTTAAAAGGACAGCTTAGCTCTTAAACACTCGGTAAGCCAGGAAAAGGAATCAGAGGAGAATGACCTAACACTGTGCAGGGTACTAGAGGAAAAGGAGAGATACACGTTTACTTAGTTTTACAAGTGAAAAAGTACATTGAAGAGTGATAGTATAGGCTGAGCTAAATTTGGCTGACACAAATATGTATAAATGGTATCTTTCATTAAAAGTAGCTATAGGGACAATTAAAACAGGATTTCTTCTTGAAATATTGCCAAGTCTCAAGAATTCATGATCTAAGGAATCTCAACCACAAATTCTTCCACAGGAAGGACAAATAGGCAAGAAACAATCACAAGCAAAAGTGACAAATTAAAGCATGAATCTCAACAGCACAGGATGGGGTGCATGACAAAAGAGCTTTAAAGACACAAGAAAAGAGATCACTTCTGATAGATTCCTTTTTGTGCACAGGAGTGTAGGACAGTAAATATTTTTGTGCTAAGTGGAATTCTCAAAGGCTTCTAACTGAAATACCCCATAAGATGTTGAATTCTGGCTAGCTGCTTGGATCAAAATAGGCCATTTTAGAAAATTCTTTAGATTTGTAATCACATCTGGTGTGACCAACATCTTTAATAACTCCTTTAAATATGTAAAAAGAACAATGTGTCATATAGCTTGGAAGCTAAGAACTGAATGGTTTGATAACCAGATGAGAATGTTCTTATGCTAGATATTCTTACATTTTATCTGTTACAATAACATCTGGCAAACCTAACAGATTAGCACTGTATTAATGTTCAGAGTACAGCCCAAGGATACCAAGTGCACTAATGAAACAGAAGAAAGACAAAGGAAAATTATTTACCCAGCAAGTTAATGCAGTATTCAGCAACAAAGCAATAATTTCAGTTAAAGGAGTACTTTGGCCCAAACAGGCTACAAGCTTGGGATAAGAAAAAAGATGTACATATATAAATATGTATGCTAACATATACATAACACACAACAGTACATACGAAACAAGCAAAAGAACAATGTAGAACTTGCACTTAAAATAGATGATTGAGCATGGTATTAAATGGATTTAAAATATGACTTAAAAATGAAGAGTTTAAGAAATTTTTTAAGAAAGAATTTTTCTACTA
This sequence comes from Rhea americana, assembly GCF_003343005.1. Taxonomy (NCBI): domain Eukaryota; kingdom Metazoa; phylum Chordata; class Aves; order Rheiformes; family Rheidae; genus Rhea; species Rhea americana. The sequence goes on along the minus strand of NW_028185128.1, from coordinate 1,031,129 downwards.
TGCTGCATAAAAAGCACATATATTCTTTAATGCAAGTCAGTTTGAACGAGAAGTAAAAATCCCAAGGAGACTTAAAAGTCATTCCAAAGTTAGAAAGACTTATGAGTTTTTCTGCATCTGTTAGGCACCTTTTCTTTGCAAAATAATTGTACCCCCTCAAACCACTCTCTGCCCACTAGCACCATAGCATGTATTTCACACGTCCAGAAACTGAGGTGTGGAGAAGCAAAGACCTCAACCTGCTGTTTTTCCCATAAAACACTGCAAAGATGGATGCATTCAGCCCTGAGTCCACAGAAATTGCAGTGCCCAGACAAGGGATTGCTCTGTTGTATTATAACAGTTCAATTTGTTCCYACATCCCCTGTTTTATTTATGACATGAAATAGCTTTTGGGGGTTCAATGTTTTAACCATTAATGCATTAATAGCATACACATATTAAAGTGTTCATATAAGAAGCAACAAATAAACAATGCACAATATTTTTAGTTAATCCAGTAGGATAGTAGGAAACTACTTAAACTTATGGAAAATATATGCTTGAAAATTAATTTTTGTCAGTAACAAATTATTTGGAAGTTGTGATAAAGTTACTCAATTAAAGAGAGATGACAAATTAAGTAGAAATAATAATAAATGTGTCATACTCTACTTACTAAAATAGGACTTCTTCCAGATTTTTCTTTCTCTTTTCCAGGTTTTCCTGCATCCCATTTTTCTGCATTGATATCTGCTTCATTCCACTCTGGCCAAATGGGAAATTTCCCTTTTTTTGACTCACTGGATGCACCTATTTGGAAAGACATAGTCCTCCTGGGAAACAACCAGAGGCATGAATAAAAATGAATACTATATAAGCAAGGGAAATAACAGAAAGATTTTTAGTTCATAAAATATTCATGCTTTTAATGCAATTTAATAAAAATTTTAGGGTTAATAATGGCAATAACTTTTTATCACTAAAATAAGCTAGCCTGTAGAATTTCTGGATGGCATTATAAGGTATAATCCAACAAAATATTTAAATGCATTTGTATGAATAATCCTGCCAAAGTAAACGGGCCAACTGAAGCAAAGAAGTGGAATCCTATGGCACAGTTCCCTCCCTCTTCCCCTACTTCACTAGTTCTGCTTCCTCTCTTGTACCAGTCCTAGCACTCATAACCCAATTCATCTTGCTTATTCAGCCAAAAGTTTTCCATTTTTTTTTTTCATTTTTTCCTTTTTGTTTTGGCTTATTGGCTTGAACCAACCAAAAGGGAGCGTGCCATATGGAAAAGAAGTACTCAGGAATCAGACCTCCATTTCTAGGCACATGTGAGTTGCTAGGCCAATTAGCCCTGTCTCAAGATAGTTTCAGTCTTAGGGCTTCTTGTGCTACTAGCACTCTCACATTTCACTACTCTCTTGATGGAGTTTACGACTCTGTTAAAAGGCAGCTGAGACTGCAGCTGTATTCACCAAGGCTAATGTGCAAATAGCTACCAACCAGCACAAGTAGTAATTATGGACATTGTTTCCCCAGTGCACACAGACAGTTCAAAAAATGTGTTAGCTAGAGTGAGAACACAGCAGCTCCTTCCCTTTAACTATGCAGTTTGGGAGCAGATACAATATGTGCAAGTCACATCTTAATCAAATTCTCCCAAACCCACTGATAGTGAACTGTGGATGTTGTCCAGTAAGGAAAGAGGCTCCATTGACCTGAAAAGCAACCTGACACCCAAAACTGAACAAAAGGGTTTAAATAAATCTTACTGCAGAAAAAACATGTCTACTTCAGCTAGCTGGGAAAAAAGACTCAGATCAGAATTCCCTCTTTGATACTTGTCAGCGTCCTAGCAACCATATGACAGCAGAAACACAGTATCAGAGAGAAGACTTTTGTACTACTGGAACCTTAATATAATTTACATAATAGTTCTAYTTTATTATATACAAAAGCTATAAAAAGCTAATGGTATTATAATTCTCTCTTTCCTTTTCTTATATACCACACYCTTTCCATTTTTTAATTGACCAGCAGTAGAATTCCTAAAAAGAACTCTGAGGGATCTGGAAGACAACAGGGTATTGGGCTACAATTTCAAAGCTGTTTTTGCAACCAGGTGTCAAAACTATGACAACCCTTTTTAAAACTAAAAGCTTAATTTCTTCAGAAACTGACATCTTCAAGAACCTATATCTAAAAGGGAAAGGTTCATATTTTTGATATTTGAGAACAGTTTATTTAACTTCTGGCCATATATTGCATATCTTGGCATGTGGATATTTATCCTGTACAAAAAGCACCAACGATAATATACAAAGGCATGCTCACATTTTAAGTTTCATAACTATAGCTTCTTCCTGAGATTTTGGTGACTCCACAAACCAAATGAACCCTGCAATTATGACTGATAGGGTCACTCAGATTATGTAAAGGATTTGCATTTCAGATAATATGGTCATGGTATCATAATTCACAATTGTTTTTTTTACTCTGTTGTGTACAGTACTAGTTTATTGTTCCTGTAAAGGTGGCACATAACTACATTTTAATGACAAACACAAACTGCATGAATTAGTAGTCTGGCTAGGAAAAACTGTGTAGGAAGTGAGACCAGAAGATGCTACTAAGCTTCCTACCTTCCACAAGATGGAAGCAGGGACAAGTCACTTGGGGTAAGAGAGATACTGCCCAAGAGTGCAGCAATACAATTACAAAATTTACAAAACAATTTAAAGCTCAGCTGAAGTTGAGATAATCAAGCGATGTGAAGGGCAACACAAAAGGCTTCCATAAATATATTGGAAGCAAGGGAAGGAAAATGTCAAGGCTAAGAAAAATGTCTGCCCACTGCTTAATGGAGTARGGAAACCAGAGACAAAAGACATAGAAAAGGTCAAATACTCAATGCCTTTTTCTGCCTTGTTTTTTACTGGAAAGTCTGGCTCTCAGGCCTCCTAGTCCATGAACCTACTAGCAGGGTCTGTGGAAGTGAAGCATCATCTGCAATAGAGGAAGAGAGATTTAGGAAAAAATTAAGCCCACTGGGCATACAAATCCATGGGACTAGTTGGGATGTATTCAAAGGTACTGAGGAAGTTGGCTAGTGTTACTGCTTTATCACCTTCAAAAGACCATGGTGATCAGGGGAAGCATCTGATAATTGGAAAGCAGCTCATCAGATTCATCTTCAAGAAGGGGAAGAAACAGCATCTGAGAACCACACGCTAGCTGGCCTCACCTCAGTCTCTGGGAAAGTATGTAGCAAGTCCTCCCAGAAACTATTTTCCAGCAAGCTGATTGGAAACAGCCAACATGGATTTACTAAGGCTAAATTGTGCCTGGTTACTAAAGGTGTTCCTCAGGAACCAATACTGGAGCTGATACCATTATTTTCTCCATTAATGACCTGGAGAATGGGACAGAAGTGTACTCAACAAATTTGGGGACCTTCCAAAGTGGTGAAGAGCAGAGCTGCTATTCAGAGATCTCAACATGAGTGAAATGGCCTGACAGGAACCTTACAAAGCTCAATGAAGAAAAATACAAAGTTTAGGATGGGAACCCAGATGGAAGAAACTTGGGATGGAATAACCATATGCAGCAGTACAAGCTTGGGCCTACTCTCTAGAAAGCAGCTTGGCAAAAAAGGACTTTTAGGTCCTGGTAGACAACAAAGGGAATGTAAGTCAGCACTGTGCCTTTGCGGTGAAGAAGGCCTACTGGATTCTGCACTGTGTTAACAAAAGTGCAACCAACAGACGAAAGGAAGTGATGCTTCTCCTCTACTCAGCACTTGTGAAACCACATTTGGATCACTGAGTCCAATTTCTGGCTCCCTAGTACAAGAAGGAAATGGATGTACTAGAGCGAGTCCARAGAAGAGGCAAGAAGATACTGGGGGCTGGAGCACATGAGAAATCAGGAGAGGCTTMGACAATTGAGTTTGTCCACTCATTAAAAAATTGTGAAGGTAGAATCCTGCTGCTATCTTCAACTATCACTTATAGAGAAGATAGAGTCAGAAGTGAAGAGCAACAGGACAAGTGGCAAGAGACACAGGCTGGAATATATAAAATACTGGTTATATATAAGGAAAAAAATGCTCATCATGATGGTGGTAAGCACTGGAACAGTTTTCTAAAAGAGGCTGTGGAGAAAGGACAAACTTAAATCGACAAAGCCCTATGCAACCTGATTTAAGTTGATCCTGTTTTGAGCAAGATGGTTGGACTAGATGACCTTCCAAGGTTTCCCTCTATCAAAATTATTTTGTGATTCCTTAATACTTCATTACTAGTAATACAAGAGACAGATGGACAAAAAAAGATTTCTTACCATTTAGTCGATAACCACATTCATCCACACTACCAGTAACTCTTACTGGAAGAAAGCTGTGAAAATTCAATACCATCTGTGCCTTCTGCTGTGCAATAAAAAGAGTATAGCTATTCTAACAAACTGGAAGAAAGATGCATTCCCTGGAGCAATATTTGGTTTTCTTCACCACATTCATCAAATCAGTCAAGTGCAAACGGCCTCTGGCCTCTGTAACGTCTAATTTTTCATTAATGGGAACATTTTTTCTATAGCATTTTCTTGGAGAYTGTCAAACAAGACTTCATTCCATACTCAATAACAGTTAACAAGCAAGTGAATACCCCAAAGTGTTTACTTGAGTTTCTTTGGATTACTAGGTATGTCTACAGTAGTTACAGTTATTTCAAAGAATCTGCTGTATCTGCATTAACCRCATGTATGAAGAACAACAAAGAATAGAATGCTAGCAGCACTGATGATTTCACCACTTATGACATTTTGAACCTTTGTCCCTTTGAATATTGATTGAAATACAGCTCTTGGTAGCTTCGTACGTATACTTATGAGCAACAACAAAAAAAAAAATAAATAAATAAAAAAAAAAACTTATTGTTCCCTTAATTTTATTTCAGATGAAATATGAAACGTAGCAATTTTAAATAAATATTCAAGGACTGCTTCTAATTGTTTTATGTCTTTTTTTCCTACGTGGATGCATTTGGTCTTTTAAATATTTATAGAGAAGAATGGAAGATTCATTCAATAATAAAAAAGAAGTTCAGAAACCATTCTGAAAGACAATTAAAAATAATTGCAGAGTTCAGAGTCCATCATTAAAGGGTATTAAATAAAACACACACTCACATTGGGATGGAATGAAAGAATTTTAACCAATATCCACTAACAATAAAATGAAAGTTGTGTGTTATTTTATTTTTATTCTGTATTTTATACTCCTATATATCTTCTATCAAAAATTACATAAATTCCATGAAATAGTCTGGTTTAAACCTGAGGGGTAATATTTCCTAATACAAATCTAACTGCTTTGGGATAATAATGAAATAATAAAAAAGCACATTTGCACAATTCCCTTTTTTTGTTGTTGTTGTTTTTACAGTAAGACAAGGAAGGACTTGCCTAACAAGTCACACTAGTATAAAAAATTATTTTCCAGTACACAGTGACATTACAGAACACCCTCAACACTGACAGTGCGAAAGAGATGGAAACAATCCTATCTGTAACCGAAACGCCTAAACTAAGCTGTGCAAGCCCAATAATCTTAATTCTCAAAAAGAATGATTCAAAAAGCTTTCGTAATATTTTTAGAAAAAAACCATAAAGAATTGTAAATTAACTGGATTCCAAATATAAATGAGTAAGCAAATAAAGACAGCTGAATTTAAATACTGTATTTGAGTAAGGTATTAGGAAATTCCTTTATTGCAAGAATCAAATAATGTAATTCCTTGAAAATTCTTTGAATATGACTAACAAATACAATGAGGACAATGTGAAGCATTATTGGTATTTTATACTCAAGCTAGAGGACTTCATTATGCAACAATATTTTAAATACCGATTTATCAGCAAACTTCTTTTTAATCCTATACTAAACCCTAAAGGAGAAAAAAAGAAGAGGGAATTGCCAAATGGGAGAAAGACTATGAAGTTGGCACTAACTCATTTCTGAGCAGATTCCCTTGGAAGGCAGGTATAATGCCTTCTATAGTGTGTTCATACAGTGTCAGGAGGGGAAATAGGGACAGAAAGGACAGACAATCACATCAGGAGAAAACTGTGTTCAGCCTAGTACTTCACCTTTTATGAGACTTCAGATTTGCTAGAGAAACAGCAGAACTCACTGGGAAAAAGTCCCATGAGATGTCAGAAGTGCATGTAGATAAATGTAGATATTTAGACTGTGGATATTCACACTTCAGCTACTCACCCACACTAAGCAAGGGAAACCAGTCAACATAGTCAACGGAATCCAAGGACCAATTATTCTCATCATAAACTAGATGAGTCCACCTGCAAACTATCTAACTATGGCCATTCCTCACAGTGGGAACTTAGTAAYGCTGAAATAAGCCTAGTCAGGAGAATTATAGAAAAGAAAGTACTGGTATTTAATTCATAAATAATACAGCTACTCCAGCTTCCTTTCCCAGCCTCCCTAAATAGCATTTATGTCATCCTGACTTACCAGGTAACAATCTGGCAACACATAACTGATGATCTTTGCAGGATTTTTATGATTCAGAAAGACACCATTTTTCCTAGTTTATTCTGTCCTCAATCATTTTCATTTGTACTTCAGCTTATAAACTTAGATAAAGCTCTCTTCCCTAGGCCTCCCCTACAAAGGTTATCTACAGTTTTGACTAGCATTTTGACTCAGTCATTTTCCTAAATCCCCCAAATCCTTCTTTGGCTTTTATTGAGACATGCAAATCTGGTAACAGAACTCCTTCTCACAGTAATTTTGACTGGGAGTATTTTAAACAGACGAATTCACCAGGGATTCCATGATATCCATGACTCTCCTTCAGTGTTTCTGATTAGATATTTGCATATAGATATATCTGGTTTTTTGCCCTCCTGAAATCCTTGTCATTAGTTATGACACAAGTTGCAAAGACTATACTCTTCTGCAGGTCAAGGCTGGTTTAAATGTTTTTCCCTAAATCTTTATTGCTTTATTTCCATGAAACCTTCTATTTAAGTTTCTAGATTTATTAAGATCTTCTTTATGTTATACCACCTCAAGAAAGCTGTAGAAAGGTTTAATGYTTTCTTCACATTCTCAGAACATAGTGCTGGGATCTCTAACTGGGATTGAGATGCATATTTGAAACCAAAGTTTTCAATGGCTTTATCAGTTATTGCTCAAGCTGAGCTATGGTTACTAACTACAGATATATTCTTCACTAAATTCAAATGTGAAATAAAATACGTTTGCGTAAAACACATTTCGGAGAATGAAAAAAATGAGTATTGGCACTTGTAATAGCAACTGTTTGAACAAAACAGCCACGAAACTTGTGTGTACTACTAAATGGTAGTATGGTATGAACAGATATTTGTCTGCTTGCCCTTCTGCAGTCACAAGGACTGCGAGTTTGGTTTCTGGTCTCCATTTGACTCATTCTAATAACTATCTGTTTATGTCCACAGCATGGCATTTGTTGCTAAGTAACTGTCTACAAYTGACACTTCATTCCACCTTAGCGTTCCCTGCCTGCGTTTCAAAGACTCACCAACATTATCCTAACATGTTTTAAAAGTAAAAAATAAAACATAAATTTGAGTGTAACAATATCCCAGTAGAAGACAAAACATCTGGATTCTCACTATTTTCATCTTATCTCCTGAAGAGTGTTGCCAATCCAGAGTTAAAGCTGTCAATCTTTTTTTCATTAAATACTATCATTTTTTCCCTCTGAAATGTCTATAATCATTACACTGTAGAGTTTGACTTCATTCAAATTCCTAAAACCCAGAAAATATACTATTACTGTGTACATAGTGTCACACTGACTATGGTTCCTGGGATGGTTAATAATTAAAGGAAATGATTCAGTAACGGGACATGATATTTAGGCAATTTATGTCTGGCAGGACAGTGATTAAGGCTCAGAGTTGAAACTTCTATCCTTCCCTTCTTGTTCCCTCTGGATGCTCTGAACTCCTCTACACGTACAGAAATAAGAGCAATATGAAGGAAGAGGTGTGGGTGAGGAATAGTCTCTCACATTGCATATTCTCCATTAGAAAAAGTGGTGGGGAAATGAAAACTTTGGACTCTTTCTGTTTACCATGGAGCAGTAAATAAAAAATAGGTCCCTTCCCTTGAATTGCTTAAGTAGTCACAAAAACCCACAATTTTTGGCCTCAGTAAAGGGTTTTATATTAGGAGGGACAAGACAAAGCACAAACAGATGGCTCAACTTCTCCTCCAAATGTGCCCTGGGGAGAAACTACTCATTTCTTCCTAATCTCTTCAGAACTCTGAAAGAGGAAAGGTCTCTTTAAAAATCTTATTTATGGAAGCACGGTAGAAAGTTCTTTAAAATTCCAATCACTGCACTGGTTTTCCAAAAGCAGCTTTTGAATATCTCAGAAACTCATGCCTGAAACTACTGCTGCAAGTTCATAAGCATCTGGAAAGAACACGAAAAAATTTGACAAATTATCAGTAACTTGCAAACTGATTTTCTCTTTTTGATCATACATAGTATAATCCTTCAGAAGAGAAATGAACAGAATACATCATGATCTGAGCACCTAATAAGCAGCCAGGGCAATGGTTTGTTACTCTCTATTACTAACATACTCAACAACACTTCCAAATTAAAACCAAAATATGCATGTGTTGTTTACAGTAATTCACAGTTAATCTTGTAGCAGAAATTGCAAGCAAAAACTAAAGGATTCCCTGTAGAAGAAAAATATGCTAGTCTACACATTCAAAGTTCTCATGGATAGTGGCTGAGATTTGTGGCACAGATGCATTGCAAGTAAAATGAGTAGAATGAATAACTAAGGCATATAAGCTGTAATGACAGTTTCTTATAAAATCTATGGCAACAGGTTTTGTTGTCACTTCATTTTTGTGTAGTGGAGTAARTCTCGTCAAGGACTTCTTACTCCAAAATGAAAGGTGAAAGATAAAACTGCAGAAAATTAGAAGTGGTGCTAGAAAAAAATGTGAATACCAATCAATTACAGGCATATTTTCAAAGGAGTCTGTAATTTGCATCACTAATTTCAAGTATAATACCCTCATTTCTAAACATAACTAAAATCCTCATAGTTGTCTGATGAACTATCAGTAAATTTAAGCAACTTGTCAAGAATGAGATTATGCCAATTAGTTGATCACATTTTCTGATAGGGAAGGTCCACTCAATCTGACCAATACAGCCTTGCCTGCTAAAAGTCTACACTTTTTCTTTTTTTAGTTTGACTGTGTAGTAATGGGAGGTGAGATGGTCGTTCTCAATTTGCTTTCCAGCCTAGAGAAGGGGRAAAAAAAAGTTATATGCCAAATACCTTGCCTGAATTGTATGCTGTGTTTCCCTGAGATTACTTCAAAGAAWAGTGGAAGGAGGCTAGCAGCACTGTGTTTTTTAAAACTCAGGTTTGAATTTGTTACCTTTATTTTCAGCCCGATTCCACTTGCTGTCCTGTAAACATTTGATAATTTTGGTCTTTATTGTTTTAAAACGTCAGCTGAATTTGAATACTGTTCTCTAAATGTTTGGATCAACTCTTATCAATACAATTCAGACCTTTCCTATTTTTGAGACATTTATATCAGGTTTACACTATAGAAAACCTTGCAGTGACCANAAAAAGAAAAAAATCAACAAAAATCAACACCTGAATACAAAAGACTGGTGCTATATGTTAGAGGAAAAAAGATGATACATTCAAAGAACTGATGACAAATACAATGATAATGCAACAGAATATTTCATATAGATCAAAAAAGATTTGTTTTTGCCTGAATAAACGTGTTTGCAAGAATTCGTGTTTGCATGAATAAATCTTAGCAAACTTAAGCAAATCTTAAAAAACCTCAAACAATTCTCACATATTTTGGGTAAAGAATTTATGTTAAATCCAGCCTTCACATTCATAGCAAGCTTATGTACTGTGTTTGAATTTTGGCCTCTTTTAACCTTCTACTTTTGAATTCCAGGAAAAATTGTTTTTATTGAATAMGCTGTCATTAGTAAAAGGCTCAATGACTGAGCAGAACCAGGTGAAGTTACAAACTTCCAAAGAGCAGATAGTCTGGACATTGCAGCTTTCAATGCAGCAAAAGCCAAGAATCTGTAGCCTGTGAAAGCATTCCTAGAAAAGCTCAGCTTGTCATTTTCAGTGGCAAAGCCAGCTGTACTAACAATCCTCTACTGATTCTATCGAGTCACAGGACTGCTGTCTAAAAACTTTTCAAATATGTAAAATAAGACCTTCTTCTTTCCACATTAAAAGCAGTCCTGATAATAGAAGGTATCAAGATGGACTGGAAGTTTCTTGTCAGCTTTTAATGTTCTATCACACTATAGGTCAGTTAGACTTTTAAAAGACTTCAAAATATAGTATTTTTTATTTGCACTCTCAGGAGTGGAATACTGAGGAATAATCCCCAAAGATKCCTGCCAAAACAGAAACCTTATAATATCTGGCTTTTAAATGAGGACTTTTAATCCACAGAACCCAAATATTTTACAGAGGCTTTATCATATCCAGTTTAGAGATGGAAAATATGATATAACAAGACCCAGCTAGGATCATAGCAAGAGCCTGGGAAAAGCCTTTTCTGGTGATTTTCAGACACCACTCTCAGYCAAGAGAATTGATGTCTGCTCAGTCTTTCCAAGGTCGTTTACTCTGGGCTGTGCTTTAGATGGGTCTGTTGTCTGCTGGCCTACATCTTTTATCAGTATCTGGTTTTAAAAGGTGAAGTTGGAAAGGCAAGTGGCAGGAACATGGACACCAAATGGTCTCAGCTACATCTTGTAGTGTTTCAAGTCACAGGTCTCACTATAAGTAACATCTGCATCCAATTTTCAGACCAAATTTCTATTTGAATAATGCACCATTCTTTGAACTATCAGCAAATTTTGAAAAGTACTGCAGGTTACATGGGTCTCACTAGCAATAACACTTCAAGATCATGATCTGTCTGTAATTCTGATAGATCAATAAGATCTTTTCAATGTGCAGCCAAGGAAAGCAAACAAAATATTACAATACATTAGGAGCGGAACATCCAGTATGTGGAAATAGTACAATGACACTCAGTATAATCAATGTTACGTCCTTCACAGGACATACTATGTTTTKTTCTAGTTGCCCTAGCACTATAACAAAAACTTAGGTAATTCAGTGAAAGGCAACATAGAATAGCAGTAAGAGAGGTCTTACCCTTTAATCTCTTTTTACAGGGCACATCTCAGGGCAAAGAGAAATAACAAAGCATAAAAGAAATACATAAAATAATGAATAGTATTATTTATCTGTTTTCATGATGCTAGAAAAATTAGACATCTAACATAAATCCTAGTAAATTAATATTGGTAAAAGGGAACACTTGACTACTCAGTACATAATTAGGCTGCAGAACTCCTTCATACCAGATGTCACTCAGGAGCAAATAATGATCTACAGTTACTGGGTAGCAGGAAGCACATCTGTTAAGCCCAGGACAAAAAAAAAAAAAGAATAAAAGGAATGTATCACTCACAGGATCTTAGTTCCATTTCATCAGCGCTCTGTGAGAAAAAACACTGACAGCACTTAGATTTAGTTGCTTCCTTACTGGAAAAAAATAAATAAAGTTTTGAAATTAAAACTTCTGCTCTTACTGTTCAAGCAAGCCTATCATATATCTTGGTTGTTTGTGGCATGCCTTCTCTTTACCCAGAAATCTTATCCAAGCAGAAAAGAAAGAACTCCGCATTTGTCTGGGATTCATGAGATTCATGAGACAGAATAACCATCTGCAGGTCCCACCAAATGGCCATTGCAGGGATGGACACCCATATTTCCATCAAAATTTACTGATGACAATTTGGGAGCCTAAGATTCAGGGGTCAAGGCTGTGATCACATGTAATGACAGTGACTATTTTATAGCTAAGGGGATACTATTTGGAAAATAACTTTTCAGTCTGAAGGCTTAAAAAGAAAAAAAAAACACTCATTGTTACAAGTAAAATCTGTGGCTACTGAAATGGCACTCTCAAGGCCAATCACGTTGCCCTATTATAGCTTCTTCTCCAGACTCATTTCTTCCATGAATTTCATAAGAAAGTCTTCACTGAAGGAAAAAACAGCAGCCTTACAAATGAGTCTTCCAAGATGTGCATACACCTAAACTTGTAATTTATACTCTGTCACAACTTTCTTGGTGTTATCCTGGCGTTAGTGTTCGCTACTCTTACTGTCCCACTATCTACATTTGGCCACAAAACTTTCTGGATACAGTTCTGAATGACTGAACATACAAAGACCACACGGGGATTTAGGCACTAATATCCTCCAAGCCTTTAGAGCAATTGAATGCATATTCACAGAATCAGTAAGGTTGGAAGGGACTTCTGGAGATCATCTAGTCCAACCTCCCTGCTCAAGCAGGGTCACCTACAGCATGTTAGACAGGGTTGCATCCAGGCGGGCCTTGAAGATCTCCAGAGAAGGAGACTCCACAACCTCTCTGGGCAACCTGGTCCAGTGCTCCGTCACTCTCACAGGGAAGAAATTCCCCCTCACGGTCAGGCAGAACTTCCTGTGCTTCAATTTCTGCCCATTGCCTCTTGTCCTGTCACACGGGGCAACTGAAAAGAGTTTGTCCCCATTCCCTTGAGGAACTTATACACATTGATAAGATCCCCCCTCAGCCTTCTCTTCCCCAGGCTGAAGAGGCCCAGCTCTCGCAGCCGTTCCTCAGAGGACAGATGCTCCAGCCCTCTGATCATCTTTGTAGCCCTATGCTGGACTCTCTCCAGTAGATCCGTGTCTCTCTTGTCCTGGGGAGTCCAGAACTGTACACAGGACTCAAGATGAGCCCTCCCCAGGGCTGAGTAGAGGGGCAGGATCACCTCCCTCAACCTGCTGGCAACACTCTTCCTAATGCACCCCAGGAGACCACTGGCTTTCTTGGCCACAAGGGCACATTGCTGGCTCATGGTCAACTTGTCATCCACCAGCACTCCCAGGTCCTTCTCTRCAGAGCTGCTCTCCAGAAGGTCAGCCCCCAGCTTGTACTGGTGCCTAGGGTTATTTCTCCCTAGGTGCAGGACCCTGCACTTGCCCTTGTTGAACCTCTGGAGGTTCCTCTCTGCCCAGCTCTCCAGCCTGTCCAGGTCTCTCTGAATGGCAGCACAGCCCTCAGGTGTGTCAGTCACTCCTCCCAGCTGGGTATCATCAGCAAACTTGCTGAGGAGGCACTCCATCCCCTCATCCAGGTCATTGATGCATTGATGAAGAAGCTGAACAGAATGGGACCCAGCACTGAGCCCTGCAGGATGCCACTAGCCACAGGCCTCCAACTAGACTCCATGCCACTGATGACAACCCTCTGAGCTCTGCCTTTCAGCCAGTTCTCAACCACCTCACTGTCCACTCATCTAACCCACCCCTCCTGAGCTTCTCTAGGAGGATGTTATGGGAGACAGTGTCAAAAGCCTTGCTGMAGTCAAGGTACACAACCTCCACTGCTCTGCCCTCATCTACCCAGCCAGTCATGCCATCAGAGAAGGCTATCGGATTGGTTAAGCAGGATTTCCCCTTGGTGAATCCATGCTGACTCCTCCTGATCCCCTTCTTTTCCTCCATGTGTCTGGAGATGACATCCAGAATGAGCTGTTCCATCACCTTTCCAGGGGTGGAGGTGAGGCTGACCGGCCTATAGTTTACTGGATCCTCCTTCTTGCCCTTCTTGAAGACTGGAGTGACACTGGCTTTCTTCCAGTCCTCAGAAAGGACTGGAAGAAATATTATGCACAAATGCATCATCCCACCTATGTCATGCCACCTAGTATCCTAGTTCAAATGAGTATTTCGGCCTCTTGTATATGGCAATCAGTCAATACTTTCCAGCGCAATTTGCACCATACAGCTTGGGGAAAGACATAAGGAGATAYAGAGCATTCAGTGTCCTGGGTGTCTTCCAGTGTAGGAAGCTGAAGATCTTTTGTGAAATCTCTCTTTACTGCACCTGATTCAAAGAGAAAATGTGATGTCATGTTTCCTCCTACACTTGTACACCACACTAGACAGTATGGAGCAAGTAGTTTTTTTGAGTTTGAGTTTTTGAGTCTTTTTTGCTAAAAAGATTGACCAGGCCTCAGATTCAGCTAGAAGAATCCTGAGAACAGGCATAAATAACATTAAAGATCATGATTTACATTTTGTTCTTTCCTTTATCATTTCTTCCTTGTTGGCTTCCATGAATACTCTCCCTTTTTATATAGTTCCTGGGTAATCAACTCAGAACTAAAAATCTCTGCATTACAGAGCACCTCAGTACTTCTGTGTATTCAGGTCAACTCATTTACAAAGCATTTAGCAYGGCTTGGTAAGAACACCAAGAAAGCCCATTTCTTCACAGGTGAAGTTACACAGGGCTTTCAAAACAAGCGGAAGACTACTCTGCTTAAGCAGGTGAATACTCCACTGTGAACAGAGTATCTGACATGAGATTTCAAGAGTTTCAAAGCACTATTRTTATTCTTCTCCTTTTGACAGCACCTGTTTTGCTACATAGCTCTCCTGCTGAAAGCTCCTTTTCTCTATTATACATTTCATAATAAGATAAATCTAGTCATATCCAACTGTGTGGTCTCCGATCAATGGCCCATGGACAATGGCTGCCTGCAAGGTTCCCTGACACTGTTTTCAGTAAYGGAAAGGAAAACCTAAAACTGAGACCAGTAGGGAGCACAGCATTTAGTGTCATATCGCCATTGGTACATTACTTATCGTTTTCATGCTGAAGAGTCAATGAAAGTTGAAGGATACAGATCAGGGTAGGCCGAGTTCTCAGGGACTCATTGTTTTAATTAGAATTAACTAGAAAAAACAATTTTAATATATATTTTCCTCATTAAAATGTAACCTAGTTAATCACAAATTGAACTTACTGGTTGGCTTATATGTTATTTTAACATGTTTGATCATATTAATTTGGTGGAGAATCTTATTCTTCCACTGCAAAGCATGAAATTAAAAAGAAAAGACTAATTAAAGGCTTAAGGAAGGAAAAAAAATTAGTACTAACAAACTGACTATACAGTTCAAAGTTGTATACAGTTTACAAACTATGAAAAAACTCAACAAAGCAAATATAAACGCTGAAATCAAGATCTTCAACTTTTTGGCCAGAAAACGCTTACATAGAACAAAACTGCCAGATTAACTAACCTTTTTTTCCGAGACAAAAAAAAGGTCARCCTTAGACATATGAGTTGTGTAAAACAAGTAGACAATAAAAGACAATTGGATATGAATGTTTTATGCTCAGGCAAGACAATGCAAATTTGTCAGGAATGGCTCTAATTTTTATTAGGTAACAATTTAAGTGTTACTGCAATTCTACAATATAGTAAAAGAGTTTGCATATGTGCATCAATGCAACAATTGGAGAAACTATCATACACCAAGGACTATCACGTAAACTGAACCCAAGATTGTAACAGTAATATTACTACGCCTGCGGAAACTAAGGAAGCCCATGATGGTACACTTCTCTCTTTTGTTCTAGAGTTAGAAGTCCTGGAATCCTAGGAAATTACAGATTTATGTTGCTTCTGAACTATTTGAGAGAATAGGAACAGCCTTGGTATACTGATATTTCAAACAGCCAATGCATCCTTTCAAAAGACTCAGGACAATTATTTAAAACATAAAAGAATTCTGTTCATCTTAAGAGTGATATCAGAACGCGTACTCCTCAGGATCAGCAGGATGTTGGTTGGAAATATGAAATGAAGAACTATTGCAGCTCACTTCCAGACTCCTGTAAAGCCYTAACTGGCTTTGGTTATGAATACAGTTAGGATAAAGTATAGAATTTGAATTAGAGATAAACAGTCTCCTGAGATATCCTAAGGACTAAAATGAGGTTTGTTAATACTACCTTGTAATAAATTATTAGTTTCAGCTGAAAGTAAGGTGAGTGAGGGTTTCAAGGACTTCATGTAAATAATCTTTGCCTTTCAAAGTCCATTAATTCAAAGTCCAGTTTGGATCTGTGTCCAAACTATGCTAGTCATTGCCACAATTTCAAACCTAACAATGTTTTTAAAGAAAACCCAGTTTCTGATAAATGGGACAGAACTAAGTGTAAATGTTTAGGCCTAATCTAGAAATTGAAAGCTGTAGGCCATCCAGAAATAACCTGGACTAGTATCCTCAATCCTGGTTATCTAAAATTTTAACCCTATCTCAAGCCTCAAGCAGAGCTTAACCAGAGCCCACCAAACCATGCCCATTTCTGAACCTCATATGAGGTCATAAACACACATAAACATCTACATASAATTCTAACTTTTATAATACAGCAACTCCCCTTTTCAGTAACACATAGTTTAAACAGCATACCTAACCACACATATGCTGTGGGGCTTAAAAGTATACCATTGGGCTGTTTTCTTGGACCACAAACATTAAGAATGGAGCACTGGGTCAGAGCAAAGGTAAACTATAGCCCAATATCTTGTCTCAAGTAGTACTCGGAAGTGTATGCTTAGAGAAGTGCATAAAGACATATGTAATACATTCCTCTAATTGTTTGATGGTCTCTAACCATTTCTAGCTYGTACACTTCCTGAACTAGAAGTTCTCTATATATTTAGCAATTTTCAATAGATTTCTCATCCACGTACTTGTTCAATGGTCCAATGYAATTTTTTTAACACTCATTAAAACTTACACTAACCAACATTAGCATTCCAACACATTAAAAATAGATTCAAGTTCAACCACCGTTCAGTTATCTGCAAGACATTAGGCTTACCATTCCCAAAGCTCAGTCAATCTAGCTGGCCTCAAAGGAACCCTCATAAAGTCAATCTGTTCAGTCTATTTTCTCTAAACCACGGCTGTAGCCTAAGCCTTAAGAAGACTTGCTTCAGGAATACATAAYGGCAACAGATAAAACTGTAATTGTAAGCTTTGCTGCCTCCTTATTCTAGACCTATGGGAACTCAAGGATGAAGGAGCAACGGAGCTCTTTTTTCCTGTTCTTACTTTCTCAACCTTTAATCTTAACAACAAACACTAAGCAATCCCAGGCTTTGGTGCAGCAACCCACTGTACAGCAGCAGTACAGCAACCCACTACTGATTGCAATCAGACACAAAGCTAAGCAGGAATCATTTCTTCTGGACAGTCCAGGTTTCACACTGTCTCTGCACATCTTGAAGGATCCATCAACAGTAAATATTGCTTTTAGCTAGTGCTCTAGTAAGAACTCTAACACCACTCTGACCTTCCATTGCACTTTAATGACCCCTTGCCTGTACCACAATTATCCTTAAACCACTTGTCTCTTGGCACTGATCATTAACTCTTCACTATGAGCCCTGTGGGAACAAGCAATAAGCCAAACTCTTTATCCTAATAACCCAAACCCTAATTCAGATTTATCTTTGTGCTGGCAGATGCTGACAGCTAAAGTTTAATTCAAAAGATTGGGGCTGATGGTAGAGTTTCATCAAATTCATTTTAAAAGCATTTTAGCTCATTATCATTGTTACTAGCCAAAATCCCTTTCAGTGCTGACAAAGACATCAATTCCAGTGATTCACTTTAGCAGTTGAAACCTGAGAAAGATCAGACTCTCAGTATCCTCTAATGGTGCAATTAAGAAAAGCTTTAAGGACAATAGCCCTGAACTCTTCCAGCCTGCTTAGCTCTGTAAGGGAACTGCTCTCTAATTAGAAGGCAGTAATGAAGAGAGGCCCAATGGTGCATCCTATAGAGACATCTGTGTAAAGTCTTGGTTATCAAGTCTGAAAGAATGTTCCTGCCTTTTGTGTATGGTTCTGAGATCCCATTCCAGCAATATAATCTACCAAAAAGCCCAGCTGATTTTCCATGATTCAGATGTACTATGTTGATTATTGTAAGCAATCACTGGGAGGGAAAAAAAAAAAAAAAAAAAAAAGACTGATTGCAACAGAAATCCAGCAAAGGTGATCAGAATATATATTCCATATATTCCAGATGTTTGTACATGTAAGTCTTGAAGGGTTTCTGCATTAATGTTATCCATGAGAGAAAATCAGAATGCTGTAATTCTTTGCAGTAAGTATTCACAATTCTCAAGGTTTCTTTTTACAAATGATTTTTAAAAGCTATTAATCTTTCTTCTTTTTTATACTAGTGATAATTCTATTCAGTATTTCAATCACTGCAGACATATGATAATAAATACCATTTACTTGCAGGAAAACAGTATTAGATAAAAGGCAAAATATTTTTGACATTTTTATTCCTGCAACTGCAGCCTATGTTTAAAAATAAAAGTGAGATTCTCAGGAAAAACCTACCTTGCAATTACCAAGAAATACTCAACTTACGAGACAATATTTTCTCAGGCAGCTTGCGAACATCCATTCCCTTTTCTGGTATAGTGACAGTTAACACGATGTAAGCTTTTATAGACAGTCTTGCACAAAATTTGTGCACTAGAATGCCTTAAAGTTCTCTCTGTCTCATGAACACACTGAACAAGCAYTGTAACAGAATGAAGATAAATGGATGTCATGAAAATAGCTAGTAATTGTCATACATTCAGTGAATACAACTCCAATCTCACAGTGTGTACATAAAGCAATACACTTGTACTCTCTGTAACCTACCAAAAAATATCTGGTRAACTGCCTTCAATAACTGATCTAAATTATTTACCTACACTAGTCTATCATTATGAGATAATCATTAATTGAGAAAATAGAGCAATCTCTCCAACACATAGATTGCCAACCAAAATAAGACTAGGTCAGGATCAGAGGGCAGCACAGTAAAGCTGTTTCATTRCAATGTTCAGTATTTTTTTTTCCTCAGAAACTGTAAATATAGAACCAGCAGCATTAATCATTTTGTTCCAGGATAGACTCCTGTAAAATCAACACTGTGCTCTGCTGGGTTTTTTTATTACAATAATGCTACAGATCTAGTCTTAATTCAGCACAGAAAATTGAACATTCTCTGCATTTAGAGCCGTAATTGTAGTTCTTAGTAAGCAAATGGCATTTATGCATCTGCTCACAGACCTGCAAACATAGAGTATCTTTTCTGTAACATAGATATTCATTACTATAAGGAATCTTTCTATTCCAAATAAAGAAATAATACGGATCAGTCAATCTGCTACCAATAACTTCAATTTTTGACCATGAGCCTGATCCAAATAGAAAGCTCTGCATCAGCTTTAACAGACTAGTTCAAAACTTGAACCTGCCTTATTGTAAGGTATAAGCCTTGTGGCTTATACATGCCTAAAGAAAAGAAATAGATTTCAATATTTCAATCTTTTCAAAGGGACTAAAATGCTAAAATACCTTTTTTGATATTGAGCTGGGAATTTAGACCTCAAGCCATTTCAGAAACAACGGCCCTCAGACTGAGCTACAAGAAAGATGAAAGACATTCAAGGTGTTAGAAATGTTCCATCTCAAGGGTAAACTTATAAAATCTAAGCTCCACTACATTCAGCTCCCAATTATCAACAATTTGCAGTGATTTCTGCAGAACCAGACTTCAATTCTGATTTTTGACTACAGAACACTTAAGTTGAATGTGGGTTTTCAACAGGATGTAAATCTTACTGAGAATAAACACTAGAGCCAGTAGTCAACTCAGAAAGCACATACAACTTACAAAACATGTAAAACGGTATGACCAGAAGTGTAGCAAGTGAAGAATTTTAGTTTTTCATATGTTTTATAGCACTGTTCAGTACTGTCTCATGAGAAAAGGGGGCTACTTTTCCTGTAAAATGTTTCTTTCAATATAAAAAAAATTATTTAAAATTTTAGAATAACCTCTCATTAGCTTTCCCTGATTTAAATCCATTAGCCACAGTTCAACAGAAGCTAAAGTGAAATCTCTCCTCTTGGTTAAAGAAGACAGCTTATCAGGTAGTTTGTTCAACTAGGCAAGCCATGCATTGTGCTAAATGAACATTTTTTCATCCACATATCCAAAAGGCCTCAGTCATATTTCAGGACGAAAAAAAAGCAACAGGGACAATTTTGTAAGGAAACTAGTATCAGAGTAGCTATGACTTCAGATTATGTGTGTCACAGATCTCGTTTCCCCTTTCACATACCAGGATTTCTGGTAATATACACTAATGTTAATAATGACACATTTAGATATACCTCTGTATTCTAAAAGCTGACCCACAAATCAGATTTTTTTAAAAAAAAGTCACTTCACATGTCTGAACAAAGTTCAATAAGTCATCACATGGAAATATAGTATGTATAGAGGCACATTTAGATATTTACTGCTAAGACTTATTTGTTTAGCACAAGGCCACTCTGTACCACAATAGCAGAGCAGATAAGCCTCAAAGTTATGCTACAGTTTATACAGAAGATATAGACCTGATGAAAAAAATTAGCACAAGCTGTATTTTCTGTGTTATGAAGGTTCTGCATTACAGTTAGGTTCTCATATCTTCTGTAGTCTAGTAACATTAGTCACTAAGCTACCACCATTCGGGCATCTTCAAGCTACTACACTCTGTGTAAAATAGTCTAGTGAAATTCAGCTCACACTGAATTGGCATATGCTAGACATTAGTTCCATTACAATTAGCTGATAACRCAGGGTGAGAAATAAATCACATCTCATGCCATTTAGGTCCAGTATGAAACTTCAAAAATAATGTGAGCATTTCTCCTTCTTGCATTTCAGGTGTTTCAGTAGAATTTGATATCATTCAAACAGCTTGTAATTAAATATTCTGATGTCTCAACTTGTCATCAGGAAAACAAWTTTTTAATCCGGTATGTCCACAGTGATCTCATTTAATAAAGCCTAAAGCAGCAATAATGTACTGAAGAAAAAAGACAAATGCCATTCTAGATATTCTAATACAAATAATTAATTTCATATAAATKATTAAGTTACTTTGTATGATATGGGAGAAAATTAATGATTTTACTATATAAAAAGTACAGTTTTAGAATCTGAAAAAGATGTATCTTAATTTAACAGAATAACTCAAAAACCTCACATTGTAAGAATGCCTAAAAAGGGGTAAGATCTGAAATTGTAGACAAAATCTTATGTATGACAGACCACTCAGTTTCACATACACTGGAAAGCAGTAAGAAAATATGTTTCCTCTAACTGTGCTAGAAAATAAAAAAAGGCCATGACAGCTTGCATACTAAAAATTTCACCATATTGCTTGAAGTGGTAAATATGAGGGACTGCACGGATGTGGCCAAAAGGAGAAGAAARAAGTTATTAAGGAAAGGGATGCAGAGAGGAAAAGAGAAGAATTAGCAATACTAACTTTCTATGACCAAAAGAAAGTATCGAAATATAGATCAACCAGCCTCAACAGGCAAAACAATAAAATATTGTATGACAAAGGTTGGTTAATTGGATACGAAATAAGAACAAAGAGGTGTTTGAAAATAAGTGATATGACTGGCACTTTAATTTATGGCAGGAAGAAGAAGAAAAGGGCATGAGCACACCTGTCAGTGTCACTACTGCCTTTTGCATTCTGCATCCTGCCAGTGCCAGGAATGCAGGTTTACATAATTCAGGATGAGAAAGTTGCTCAAAACATAAAAACTTGTAAGTCATAAGACAGTAACAGAAGTGAAATTCATGCTGAACAGTTTAGCTAGCTTAGTTCCTCTACTTGAGCAAACTGGAGGGTTTGTATTCCCCAAATTATTAACCCAATTTGCAGCTTTGGGGTGCTTTTAAGTCCAAAATAACCACTTCAGAYAAAACTTACTTCTGTGTGCTCCTGAGTTTTGTGTTCCATATTATTAGCTGTTGCCAACATACTGCCCCCATACAAAGAAATGGAGCCACACCACAAAGCAGCTTATGGTGTGCTATCATCTTGTCCTTCCTCATGTTAGACAAGGGATGTTACAAGGCACACATTCTGTTACGTGAGTCTTTTTCGCTAGGGTGACCCTGCCTGGCGATTTCTGTCTTTCCCTATATTCACGACCTCCCACAGAACAAAGATGGCCATAGGGGACTCAAGAGGAAGAAAGCCACACTTCCATGTAAAGGTGAGCCTCCTGAAAAGAAATAAAAGCCCTATCCATTGAAATACTTTAAATTAAGCATCTACTTGAGCAAGCAAACGTGAGCATTTCCACCCACAGAGGCTCGAGGCACCCAGGCAGGGGCCCAGCACCAACCCCTCCGCCCCTGCCCCCGCCGCCACACGCGGCCTAGGCGCTCCGCCCGCGCCTAATGGCCGCCTGGGGGCGTTAACGGCGGCGCCGAGCCTGAGTGACAGCGGGGCGCTCCGCGCGGAGCGGGGCAAACCGCCACAGCACCGCCAAGCAGGGAAACTTCCGCCGCGGCGGCCAGCTCGGGCAGCGCTTCGTCTCCGGCTCCCTCCCGRGGCTCTTACTCTTTGATAGGGCCGCCCAGGAGCCCGGAGCTGTTGCGGCTCAGGAGCTCCTTCTTCTTGCTCGCCTTGGAGGCCATCGCTGCAGGCTGCCGCAGCGTCCACCGCGTTGCCGGGCGACCCCAGCCCGCCTGAGGCAGCAGCGCCAGCGCCGCCCCGTGGCGCGGGAGCCCCGGCGGCCAGCCCGCCCCCGGCGCTCTTCTCCTCCCTCCCGCTTCCCCGCCTCATACCTACCCTCTGCACATCTTAACCGCGTCCTGGCGGGAAAGCGGAGTCACCGCAGGGCGCGGCGCAGCCCTGCGACCCGGCCAGGCGGCCGCGGAATTAACGGCGGCGGCGCGGGCGGCGGGTGCTGGGGAAGCCCATAACGGCTCCGTGCTGTGCTGCGGGCGGCAGGGCCTACGGGGAACGTCTTTCCACGGAGAAGAATGATAGCACTTACCTTAAAAATGCCGGAATTTTGCTACCTAGTATGAAGAGTATGATCGTAACCCAGAGAAAAATGACTTTAGAAGAATATCTGTATTTACATGCATTCATTATAAAACTAGCCCAATCACGAGTCTGGTACAAAGTTCTTTTGTACAAAAAGACTCGACATTGAAGGTGAAGAGAATACTTTTTCTGATTTTTTTCAGTAGTTCTTTCTAAAGACACAACATTCTCCTCCCCCCCCCCCAAAAAAAAAAAGCTACATAAAAATAAATTACATTTTACAAGTATTCTCATTGCATGACTAGGTTGCTGTTGAAGACGTAAAGAGTAAAACCGACCAGTTTGAAATTTTGGTCATTCTTTGCTCACTTTATACTGGAATTCATAAATTACATTAAAAGCCAGCAAAGTCAAGTTAGTCCTTAGGTTTGGAGAGATTTTAGAGCTGAAATGTTTAAGTACTTACTCTTTTTTTCATTTCAAAGTAAAGGAACTAATTAATTCCTGATATGAAGCCTATAATTATTGAAGTGAATAGAGTTCCACCAAGGTCAGCTAAACATTACATTTATCACATAGCTTTTGGATTCAGTAGATACCCGACTTTTAACTAAACAGACTTTTTCATCTATTTTCCCTAACTTTCTCTTTTCTAAATAACTCAACCTATTTGCTATTTCTCAGTCTGTAGTGATGACGAAAAATTCCTGTAGAACAAAACAGACCCGTTCAGTCTTAGTCAAGCTAAGTCTTTCAAGAATATGAATATCAATGAAAATTTGTCAAGTCACAGAGGGCATGAGTGGATCAAAAATGGAAAAATATCCACAGCTGCTACATCTAGAGGCTTATTTTAGACAAATATCAGATCTTGATTTGTATCAAGATGACAGAAGGCTAGATATATTTTAAAATTAAAAAGTGGAAAATTCTTCAGTATCTTCACACTTCTTTCAGCACTATATCCTACAGCACGCATCTTAAATAAGGTACCTTGGGACATTTCACACTTGAAGACCCTGAAAATATCTCATTTTTTTATTATTTATTTATTTTCAAACTAAGCAGCTAGTCTGTCTCCAGACAGTTATACCATCAAGTATTGATCAGGGCATGCAGATGGATAATGGTAGACACAGAGGTGAATGCAAAAAGCTGGCTGCTTTAGCAGCCATGCAAGCCCTGGAATTTTTTTATTTTTATTTTTTTTAGCTCTGAGTTAAAAGAGATTGTGGAGTTGCCTTGGAAACACAGCTGGACATGGTTCTGCGTAACCTGCTCTGGCAGAGGGAGTTTAGACTAGGTAATCTTTAGAGGCCCCTTCCAACCTCAGGACTCTGTGGTTATGGGAAGTTTTCCTTAAAAAAAGTGTTAAGACCACAGCAACTTTTGTAAGAGCAGATGCTGTTGACTTCAAGGATGAAGTCGCTACAAAACTAGATAGGAGACCTTGGGAATAAAGAATATTTTTTGACTTTTTTCACTTGAATTTTGAGTTGTTTGCATTTCTTTTATTAAATGATAAGAAAATATAGGTTCTGGAATTAAATTCATTTAGCAGATTCAGAAATAGGGTGCTCCAACTTTACTACTCTCTTCTGCTTATTGACTAAGTGAAAGAGTAGAGAATACGGAAGGTACAGATCAGTGGAAAATTATGAATGGGGAGGGTAGTGGTGAGTTGGCATTTCAGGAATAGCAGGTAGGAAAGGCTTATCAGAAAAAGAGGAGGCAAGAGCAGAGATATGGAAMACTCAAGTGTTGACAATGCCTAAGAAAAAGAAAACCATGAAGTGTGTCATACAGCTGGGAGAACAGCATGTGCACAGAGTCAGGAAGTGTTGGTCACTGCAATTACAGGACAGGGAACTGAGCTTCAGCAAAACCATCCTCTAACAGACTGACAAGCTGTTTACAAGGAGCTGCATGCTGTTAAGTCAAAGCGTGAGATTAGGGAGCAAAGACAGAAATGGATTATATGAGTTTCTTGGGTAAGATGATGGAGTAAGACAAGATACAGAAAAAAAATGTAAACAGGTAGATAACAGAAAGCAGTCACTTCTTAAGCACAAGCCCTTCTGCCCTATGCCCTTTCAAAAATATCTAATGATACTGTGTTTCATTTGATTTTACAGAGACATGCCTTTTTCAGTATTCTAGACTCCCTAGAAAGGATGATGAACTCACATGTGTTACTATTTCCACTTGCTGTTTTGTCATATCCTCTGTGCTAGGGCATGTTCTGATCAAAATGTCATGATACAGCCCCACTGTTCACCCCACAGCTCATTTGGGTGCAGTCAGGCACTGGTAAAATATCCAGCAGGTTTCCAAGTTCTGTTTAAATATGCCAGTACCACATAGTTCTGCRGAACCACTCTAAAGCCTGTATTTAACTTTAAGCCAAAGTGTTTTCATGGACTGGGGCTTATGTTTTGATCCTCTCTCTCAAATATTTGGGGAACAGAGGACAAAGAGTAAGTAGTGGAGAAAAACAAAAGTAGCTTACAGAACTGAGTGGTGCCATTGTCTTTCATAAATTTATACTGGTGATTCACAAGAGGAAAATCTTGCTATGTCAAAATGAAAAATGGCCTGATTTTTGAGACAGTGTGAAAACTCTAATCTGAAGTTTGGAGCTGAGGGCAATTTTGACACTCTAGCTATTGGAGTCCTTAGAAGATGGGRATACCTACAGAGGAAATTTTCTAAATCTTTGACAGAAAGATTTTATGAATTTTGATTGTAGTCTGAGCAACAATTAGCATCAAGGGATGATTCTGCCTTTAAAATAAGAATGCACAAAATGAAGTGTTAACTGATAACTAGAAAGATCACTAAATCTCTCAGTACACCATTTTACTGCAGTATTTTACTATTTACAACTTTGGATGCAACTACTACAGATTTTAAAAAGTTAAGTCTTGTTTGTTCCAAGTCAAGGCACACCGCAGATCATAGCAAATCCCTTCTAATAGCAATTAACTTCAATGCAGATTGAAACAAACGTTTTAACGCAAATGCAATTGTATATATAGGCTAAAAGCAAAAAGTTACACTCTTAAAAATGCAAAATATACAATTGCTAAATATTTTAAAATGTGATTAATATATTTCAAGCAAAGCCATGAACAAAACCATAAGTAGGTATATCTGTAATATGTCTTTGACCATTTTTTCCAGTATACCACRTAAAAACAAATTATGTTCTTTAAATAAAAATTACTGCAACACAGCTTATATTTTCTAATTTCTGAAACACACAAAAATGACAGAAGTCATTGTGACACTTGTCATTACGACTGTAAGAAGAATTGGAAATGATTCCCTAATACTCACTGCTAGAATTGTCAATGTAATTTCTATGAGCTGTATTTTGTTAGTAATGCATATTTTCTTTAGACTAAAGAGCAGATAAATATATATGGAAGAATTTCAGGACAACTGAAACATGGTCAAGAGGCTTATTACTCTTTAGCATTTAATTTAAAACATTCACTGCAATTACATTCACTGTGACATTAACTTCTATTTGGTAACTGAGATTTAAAACAAATCCCGTTCTGTAAAGAAAAGAAGTGTTCTGTCTCTTGCTGAGACCCAGTCCCATAACAGAGAGCCTTTGCCAATTCAGCATTTGTACACTAAAGTAGTTCCCAGGGCATTTCTTTTTGTCGCTTCTTGAAGGTGGGATTTAGCATGCCACTTGAAGAGGCACGAACTAAAACGAACTGTGTAGGTGGTACTTCAATAATTTGCTTGCATATCCACATTTTTAACGTACCTCCAATATCCATCATTAAAGTACATCAGGTTTTCATTGGGGAATAGATGTGARTTGTTCTTAAAACTACAGAGTTAACTCAGAACTTGGTTGCAACCTCCAAAGCTGCTGAGTTTGCAATCCAGGTAAGCAGAATTGCATTTGCCACTAATGCATTCATCCTTCTCTGTAAAAACAAAAAGCAAATCTGATTTCCRCTATAAGGTGTAATTTTGGTTTGTATTACACCAGCAAAAGTCAGAAGCATCTTCTGATGTCACTAAACTTAAAAACTAAGCTTAAAAAAAGCTACAGTAAGAGAAAATGTAATTGCTCCCCTCTAATACGTTTCCAATTTGAGATTGTTCCATGTGATTAAAGGTACAACTGTAGAACAGATTTCTTTACAGATGGGGCATGGAAAATTAAGTAACAAAAAGAAAAAGACAAGGAGATAAAACATGAAGTAGCTAATTGAGATTACACAGAACACCAATTATAGACAGCAACTACAGAAGTAATTGTGGATTCTTTTGGTTTAGCTACTARGCAAAAATATTAGTAGTGATTTGGATAAAAACAGGTAATGTTTTTAGATTTTTGTACAGAAAATCATGTATTTTAAAACTATCAGAATAAGTCAGATACTTGTACTGATCAAAAATACTGGTTTTCATTGATCACTCACTCTCTTCCTAGKAGACAATGTTACTCCTTACAGCAGTCTTACTCCATGCCTTTAGCCTTTATTCAGCACAATGACGACAATCTACGTGCCACCATAACTCATTGAGTAACTCTTATCTAATTATGTTTAAAAAATAATAATCTGAGAGGAAAAAAAAATAACCCACCCTCACAGGCAATCTAACTGAAAGCCTTTGCTCCTTGAGCTACTGAATATTAGAAAGCAGTGATTTTGGGTACCTTGAGATAAAGCACAGCTGATTTTTTTTTTTAAAGTTTGCCTGCACAAGAAACTGCAGAAGCATTAGCACTTAAACTGGCCAGTGCTATCCAGAGAAAAGAGACCAGAAGTAATCTTTGTGCGGAATACAACTACTTCGGTATGACTGATTCATAGCCCTCCCCAGAAGTACTGACCTAATGTAAAAACACTTTTGTTCAGGTTACATTGATTTCAAGTTTACATATAACTTGGGGAGGAAAGGGGAGGGGACAGACCTTTTGCTCCAGCAGTGCTATGACAGCATTGTCAAAATAATTCAGATTCACTTTTTATAACCAAAGATACTTAGACATAATGTGAACAATGGAAATGGATAGTGGAGCCCAAGTACCATGCTACRGACTAACCTCAATACCACACACTCAGACACTCTTGCAATGCCAGTTAAACCAAATCCATCTGACCATGAAGGGTAGAAAGCCCGTTATTCTGGAAAGATAAAGTATTTTGATATACACCAGGAGAGGATGAAGGAGTTYAGAAATAGAACTAGCAGCATGTCCATGCTATCTTTAAACTCCAAGGAGCTGAAAGCTTCCCAATGGGGCTAATGATTACTTCCAAGCATAACTTAAGTTTCCAGAAAGGTCATCATAATGAACAGTTTTAAAAAATTCTCAAGTTTCAAAATAACCTGATGAGGCAAAACAGAACTCTGAAGCAGTCTATATACTTTATCCCAAAGACTGAGTGCTAGGTTTAATTTCCTAGAACCTTACAAGATAGATAGCATCTCTTTTAACATTAAAATGCCACAAGACAYGTAGAGCTCTCATGTTTTACTCCCAAATTATCCACTGAGTTACAAGTTAAGGTTGATATGGCCAGGAATCCTGTGTATTTTAATTAAGTCATTTAGAGTTCAGGCCAAATGATGATTTACCCTGTGACAGCAAGATGCAAAATCACTGCAGTCATCACACTCCTGGCAAAGTGATGTGGAGAAAAAGTCATACTGAGATGCTGGCCCTCTACTTGTACATCTGCCAAGCCAAAGCTACCCCAAACRCCAACCCTACAAGTTTTTACTAGACACTAGTACTTAGCACACTGAAATGAGTAAAATAAGCAGCTAGTAGAATTTATTCATACAAATATGCAAGCTACATAAGAATTCTAAGCTAGTAACTTTCACTGAATGAACATGTTTTTAGGTGGTGGTGAAGGAATCCATGTGTTTTTTAAACACATGATTATGGAGTTAAGTACTATTTTTCCTGGAAATTCTTACTCAAGACAAAAATTGAAACAGAAGTGAGCTTACAAACTGAGCTGCATAATGGCCAAACACAATACACGCACCACATCTTTCAGTAATCTTCATTTTGGAGTCAGTTTTCTGTCTTGTATGTTCCTTATTTTCAATAGTTTCCTGCTGTGGGGCAAAGAGCTTTGACTGAAGTAAGCAAYCTTTCACATACTGCCAACTGGATGAAGTATTTCCATGCAAAATCATTATTCATTGCACTGGCATTTTGCTATAGTTTTTACTCCTCTAAAATATATTGCTGCCTCCATTTCTTAAATTCTGTAGTAATTCATTATACAAAGGACCAAATCATACACCTATTTAAGAGAAATAAATTTCTATAGCAAATAAAGTCATCTTTAAAGCAGGAAAAAAAAAAACAGCCAGTTTTGCATTTTAGAATCAATGTCACTAGCAAGGTATCAAGACTAGAAGGAAGGCGAGAGAGCAAGTTTTTAAAAGCAAAATGTTTTACCATTTGATATCATGATTTTATAGCAGATATCTTCTGTAACTATTTGCTTTTTATCACCATGTATCAAATGGTTACTCAGGTATTGAGTCWGTAACAATGACAAATGACTCCCCAGAGATTAGACGCTTCAGATGAGCAAAAATTTGTACAACTTAAGGAGACAGCATGGTATTAAGACTCAATAGGTCTGACATGAAGTTTAAACAAACAAAGCTATGGAGCTTGGAATAACTCATCTTTTTCTACTACTATAGTTAAGATACACCTAGAAAACTCCATACTGAAGGATCACTAATTGCCCAAACTCCTTTACAGTTTTCTCTGCAATTGTGATGCCCTATTCAGCTTTTTAAATGAGTAGAGGCCAACTTTGCATTTGCTACATAGACATACTGCACAGCTACAAACCCRGAAGACACTATGTCATCTTCAGCCTTAATGACATTCGTTGTTGGAAACATGTCAGRTAGGACATTTTACTAAAGCACTGATCCAGATTTTTCTTAAATCTCAGAAGAAAAATTGTCCCTTAAATATACAGACAAGGAACCCAGGTACTTTTTCATTTAAGATTGATGTTTTGCATTGTAAGAGCTAATGAAATAAAGTAGCATGAGGTCCCTGTTCATCTGATCGAGGTGAATCATCAGTTTACTATATATCCTATAAATGTAAAACAAATAATGTTTGACACTTTTTGCTCACTTTATTGCCCAAAGTTAAACTGTGTCTGTCTAAACTTCCAAATATCTTTCCAAATCAAAGACCTTGGGTTAATTAGGGCAGAGTTTAATTAATCTAAATAGTTTTTGGCAAATCACACAAATCTCCTTATTCTCCTCCTTCAGGGAGATGTTCCCATTCCCTTTCCAGGCTACGTAGGATGCTTAACTTTTCATTTAGGGTTAGCCTTCYGCTAACCTGATTCACCTACCGTTATACAGTCTCACATGTAGTAATTCTACTGTCAGGGAACAGGAGAGAAAATGAAGTTAGCAGCAGAAGGGAAAAAGAAAACACATGGCAAGTCTGAGTTACTGGTAAGATGCATTAAAGCTAGATCCCCCCTCCACTCCCCCAAAGGCAGGGAGAAAAAAAAAAAAAAAAAAAGATTTTACCCATATGATTCTATGATTAGCAAAGCGATGTTTTTCTACACTATTAGAATTAGGTAATCTCAGAAAGCCTGCTGTACAATAGTTTCTGCAGTCCCTTTAGACCTGACTCTGTTTTTGTATATGGCACTTCCTGAACCTTACCCTGCCTCAGCTTCTCTACTACATCAGAATTACCACAGACCACCATAGTTTGTCAGTTCTGGCCACTCTACATTCACATAAAAGTTTAGAAGAAAGCAAGCTACGTACAGAACAGGGAAAGTGCTTGTACTTTGCAGTAATAGGTCTCCAAGCAGAAGTTCAAACATTTGCGAAACTATAATCTGTACAGAGCAGTTAGACCAGGAGACAGTGCTTACCGTTATCCCYGAGAGGATCTAGTTAAAATAGATGCAGTAGGGTAGAGTTTAACAAGCTTCAGAGTTGGTCTTCATTCTGCTGTTTCAAGAACATCTGAAAACTGAAAGCACATGCTAGTTGCTTGGCAAAAACCTATAGTCCTCCACTGGCAGTTTCTCCAGTGACATAGGTATTTAAGGAATGAGTGTCTGAATTTAATTAGACTAGCTTTATGTGGTACTGTTAGGTACATGAACAGATTCAAGAAATGATACGCTTTTCCATTAGTGAGCAGCTTTGTGTAGTAGYGCATATCTAGTAAATACACGTATTGGAAGCAACACTAGCATGAAATGATATCATTTGACTGATCCCCAGCTGCTGTTGTATGTTTTGACCTCCTCAAGTGATCAAGCTATACACATGCCTCAGTGGCCAGTTACTGAACTTGTGCAGTTATATTCATAAGTTTGGAAACAGTACACTGGGGAATAAGTGGCTTTAAAAAACAAATTCACAGTTCAAATAGAGCTGCTCTGTAAATGAATGGACAAGGATATTACTTTAGCTTCAGGTTAACTTAAAAAGTTACCACAAGAAAGCCAGTAAATAAGGAACACAGATGAGTGCAATTTCTTTTCTGAAATGATACAGGATATCAAAAAAAGTTTGAGTTGCAACCAAGCTTTAATTCCCAATAAATCTGCACAAGCCTAATGGAGATGAGTTATTCACAGTAGTACATGAGGGGAGGATGAGAGACTATAGACATATCAAAATAAGAGAGGTTCAGACTAAAGAAGTTTCCACAGTGAGAAAAGTCAAGCAGTGKAACAGTCCCAGGTACTGTGTAGTCTCCATCAMTGGAAATTTAAGATCAGACTGCATAAAGTCCTCAGCACACTGACCTAGACAACCTCCTAAGAACCATTTAAACCCAAATTATCTTGTGATCCTAATATAGCTAAATCCAGTTTTATCTTGTGCTAGGTCTAACCATAATAATTTAAGGTCTTTGATGCTGCAGCCACTAGAAGATAGAGCTATTTTCAAATGCCAATGAAAACACTTGTGTACAGGGTAGATTACTAAACAGTTTTGAGGGCTCAAAAGCACACACCAACAACATAAGATGCCCAAATATATTTATTTGTCTTTAAAAGTATGTTACTCTTCAGAGGAAAGAAAGACAAGGAAATCTTAATACATATTAAAGTATCAATCTGGCACATACCTCATGCTTATGTTTAAGTAACCATCAGACCAAGCAAGATAAGATTTCAGAAATCAGTAGCAATCACAGTGCTAGGACTTAAGAAGCCCTTAAGATAAAAGGGAACTTCAAAGCCTCTCAGCCAAGCAGAGAGTTCAAGAACATATTCAAGAACTGTAAGAGCAAGTCTCTGCTCCCTTTTGACCTTCACCTGCTTCCAGAAATGCATGTGAGTTATAACAAGGAAATTTAAACATCTCAGTACACTGAGTTACAGACTGGTAAGCCAGTTYACCAGCCCCAAGTAGAGTGCAGCACTTTTCTAAAATTGAAAGAGTTAGAGTATGGAGTTTTTTGATTCATTAATCACACGACAGCAATATTTACTTTTTGCAGCTCTTGCCAGTCTCCAGTGTTAGTGCATGAAATTTTCTGGATGTTTATTTCTAGGTGTGATATGGGTGCAGTTACCACAGTTGTGTTGTYTGTACAATTCTATTCGTTAATGTGTTTCCTAAGTATTAGTTCAGAGTATTTGCCTTAATGGCTAGAGATACCAACAAAAATGTATCTCTGTGGTCATGTTTTCCTCCTGCCAAATACAATCATTTTTCCCATTTCTTGTTCTTACTCAGTGGCAAAAAMCACCATCTACTTCACTCAGTCGTGGTGAACACATTAAGGAAGGTATCTCCTGTCATTGGTCATCAGCTATTTCTACCTATTTCAAGATTTCTATGATGTCTTGATCCAGGAGAAYTAGCAATCAGACAAACCGTCATAGTGGGGATAATAAACAGGGACACGTGCAAGTGAAAAGTAAGGCTAGAGTGGGACATCACTGGTGACAAAGAAGAAGTTTATAGCAAAGGTGTAAGTGTCTATTCAGCTAAAATCATGCTGAGTAAGTCCTATTTGGAATGCACCACATGTCCTAGAAGCAAACTAGATAYCAAATGTTGTCTTCATTCCTTTATAGGAGAGTGTAAACACTACCTTATGTTCTCAAGTAAGAAACTAATTGGACTTAGATGCAGCCACTCAAGAAAGTGAAATCACAAGATATTCTTGTTTAGCATGAAACTGAGTATGTAAACACCCACAAGCATCACCTATTCAGAGAATACCAGACGCCCCATATGGATTGTCACAACGCAGCACCATAGCAGCAGTTTGATTTAAGGAACAGTCTTGCTGCTCATTCCATCACATTTACACTGAACAGTGGTAGCATTAGCAGCACTGTGATTTACTCTCTGCTTTCAATGGGTCTAGGTCCAGTTTTGGTTTCCCCACATCATTCTCTTCATTAGGAAAGGTTTTGTAGTTGGCAAGGATGTTTTCCACCAAGAATCGAGCAGCTTCATCTATGTTGATGTTGTCCTAAAAGTATTGAAGGCAAAGAAATAAGATCATAAAAAAGTGCACATGCCTATTAAAATCTGGCCAAATACAAACCCTTCTGTACGGTCTCAGTCTTGACATAAGCAGCTTAAATACACCAGATATTGCTCATACACTTGCTTTTGCAAAAAGCTTCTAGAAAGTTTTGATAAAATGTTATTCACCTTTATGACAAATAGGATACTTTGACTCTAACCTGGTAGGTGGTCTAGAGATGACTATTACTTGCATTTGGAAAACTGGCAAGTACTGTAGCGCCTTTCTACAGCATGAAAAGTGGTAGGCAATTACACAGTTTATAGTGGTGTTCCACCTTTTGGGGTCTTTTCCTGCTTCTGCTGCAGTTGGAGGCACTTATTTATTTAAAAGGACATTTTCTATCAGCCTCCAAAACCCAGTTGAAGTCAGTGCACCTCACTCTTCAAAGCATGCACAAGAAGATGTAAACTACATTAACACCCATCCCAGAGTGGGTGTATATGCAGGATGCCTAGAGCTGCATTTCAGCAGGGTACCTCAGAGGCTGGTCTGGCCAATGCCAATGGGCCCTTGGCTATAGCTTCTGAGTTGGCTGAGCCACCTGTTAGTTTACAGTTGGGTAGCCACATTTGGAACCACTCTTATCTTTGGTACCAGCAGAGATACTATGTCAATGCACTGTTCTGTCTCCGTAAGTAGAACTCTGCTCTTTACGCTGGAAGAATAGGTCATGAGAACATATTTAAGCAGTTGCTGTTGTAGTTTGCAAGTCTGCAGCTGACATACAGAAATCGCTTTTGGGAATCTGCAAATAGGTACTTTTCCCTGTCCACTTTTCTCCTCTTTCTAGGGGGCAGATGTTCATAAGATATTTCTATGAATATTTACATCCTCTGCAGTTCTATTTCCTAATCCACACRTAATGGATCCTAACATGTTACCGATGACTAGACAATATTCAAATTTAAGAAAATAAAAATGCAGTCATGAAGTTTTGATGAGCTTCTTTTAACTTTAGCTTTTCAAGCCCTGAACAAGTGAATCCATAGCTGAACTAGAACTAGTATTGTTTGGACTTCTCTCTGCACTGAGAACCTTGTTCTACATTGGCATCTTTAAAATGCGACCTAAAATGCAAGCTATTACTCCACTTCCATAATACTCTTACTCCAAAGTTACTTACACTTCTTTTTAAGACTATGTTACGGTCTATATGTAGGAGTGTTAAGGGCAACTGAAGAGCTGTCTAGCTGAAGCTTCAAGAAGACACATAACCCACAGCAGAATATTAATATAGATTTTAAGGCTCTTTATAGTAAAATCTTCTCTTTTTGAGTAACAGATGAGTGGGTTTGAGAGTTACTATTTGTTCAAAGTCAAACAAGTGATTAGCTAATTTAACTCAAATTCCTGCCACATGTACCTTTCTTCCTTATTTTAATATAGTCAAGAAGAGACATTTTACTTTCTTCTAACCRCATTCCTCTTGCAGATCTTTTCTTCTTTAAAAGAGTTATCTAAGCATCCTGAGGTGCCAGAAATGGTTTTCTTACAAAAAGAGAGAACAGTTTGTGCCAATTTGTCTCAGTGGCAGTTAAAAAAAGCTGGGGGGGGTGTGTGTGTGGAAAGAGCCTTGTGATTTAGCTTATCTATGCAGAAATTATCAGCCAGACCAGCCATTTGGTCCATGAGGCACATAAAATCTGGTTGTCKTGATCTAGAATAGCCTTTCATATTCAGAATTAAAGAAGCCATTCTATTTCACTTCTGACTAAAGAACAGCAAGCTTATAAGCAGGTAACAATATACTATATATAAAGTTATTCAAAATTATCTGAGTAAAGCAGCTGTCTATCTTAGCTTAAGTTACTTTGCTGAGCAATTTGTTTTTCCCCACTTCAGTTTTGCTATYGCCTGATAGAACAGAAAGGTGACTTAGTGAAGTTATCTAGCTGAGTAATACAAACGAACGAATAGCTTGATGACTTCTGCAATCTTCACACTTCCTACATGCAACAGTGAAGACAGAAGCTCAAATAAGAAAAAACTGCATCTGAAAACTACTCTATCTTTGAAAGTTTGACCAGTGTTTAGTAGTACTAGCATCTAAGYCACACTGATCTTTGACACATGTACAATCTTAAGACTCACTCAAGTCAATTAATTCAAGGTTTCCAGTTAGGTTTAAGGTTACCTCTGGACTTAAGATGCAGTTCTTATCTAAACCAAATAYGTTGCAAGTCTTCCTCAGAAGCAAGATACTGCACATACCATGTCAACTTTCACTGAACCCTGGAGACCTGGACTGTCAGTTCCTGCACCTGAGTTTAATGTTTCTTTTTAGGCTCACCTTGGCAGAGGTTTCAAACCACCCAACGAAGCCACTTTCTCTGCAGAATTGGTCCATTTGAGAGGGATTCTGGTTGCCATCTTTTTTCTGGTCACACTTGTTTGCAAGAAGAACTGCAGGGATAGGGCTGCCATTGGGAAGTAGTACTTTACTGTCCAAATCATGCTTCCATTTTGAAACAGCCTCAAAAGTGGAGCCTCTTGTGACATCAAAGACCACAAAAGCACCAACTGCCTCTTTGTAGTATACTCTTGTCATATTTCCAAAACGCTCCTGGCCTGAAAGAAAAAAGAGTGACAAAGCATTCGTTTTTTAAGCATTAATGGTAAAGGTAAATGTATTTCAGTGCCAGGTTAGTAAACATGAGTTTGGCATTTAGGACTAGTCACCTAGTTTATGCAACACTGGCCTGCCTCTACCATCCTGTATTAGCTCACTGTAAGAAAGCTATTATGTATATCATGCATGACAACACTTGAATGCTAATTGTTTTGCATTTCCAAGTACTACCTAACAAATAAGTTAAAAAAAAAAAAAAAAAGTGTTCTTTAAGAGAAGTCATACTTAAAAATGCTACCAGCACAACTGGACCCAAGTTATTATTTCCTCAGAAGAAGCTTCTACATCTTCTACATCACTGAGATATATATCTGGCATCTTCACATACATTAAAGGTTTTATTTTCCTTAAGGAAAAGCTCAAAAGGAGTTAGTTTAACAGTTGTAGGTAAGCCTTTAACTTCAGCTTTTAAGTTTGAGAAGTTCAAAGKATAGATGTTCTACAGCAAGCATCTCCAGGATTTGGTACAATATGACCAAGATAGTTAAAGAACAATTACTCGTAACAAAAGTTCTCTGTATTTTACGGAGTGCAACTTTACACACTCCATGCTCTCAAAGAGGACAAAACTCTCTACCTCCACACTCAAAGCTCAAGTTTTGAAAGATCACCATTATGCCACAGATTCCTGAACCAACAAGCCAAGCATCAAGCTTGCATCTCAGTGACTGTCACTAGAAGAGACACATTGCTTATACACTGTTTAGGAAACTGTATGTAGGGCTTGCATTCAGGTAAATCGCATTCTTTCCCTAGACCTTGCCAGGCTTGATCCTCATGCCTAAAAGATATATTCTGTATATCTGTATAGGTAATGGCTGTACCACTTGRGTCAAAATTTAGTTCCCATTTTCATGAATCAAATGCTATTTGAAGAGTATGGCCAGAAGGTTTTGACTACCTCTGCAGATTAAGTGCACTATGTCTGAAGAAGTTTTACCTTTAGGTTCACTTTTTGTTTGTTTGTTTAAAGAAGCTGCAGAGTCAAGTTTAGTGAYATTAACTCAGGAATTGTATATAGTACCATTCCAGCAATGAGGAGCTCCTTCTCATCTTTGTAATTTTTTAGTTKCAAATCTCACCCATAAATTATTACACAGGAATACTTTCCACTGTGATTTAGCAGTTCAGATTGCACTTGTGCTCAATTCAGGGAGTATCCTTCAACAATATGACTGGTCCACAAAGCAGACAAATGTACTCTCAAGGTTTCATGATTTACAGAAAAAAAAAACACTAGTCTGACTCTGAAATAGTCTAGAAATGGACACCACCACTTGAGATACTGGCCATCATTTTACATGAGACTATACATGAGTATGAAGCAATGAGAAGAACAGTCACATTAGTCATTCCTATTCAGTCTGTAGGGAGTTGTGTAGATTTGGAGTTTTCTTCTTTTCTTAGCTAAGTTTTGAAAAGCTTTGAAAAAACTTCAAAAAAAATACAAAAAAGTTTATCAGTTGCAAAGAGGCTTGCTCGATAGTTTCTGGAGGAGGGGTGCAGAGACACTGCAGTTGCTACAATTTGTGAAATTTGTGGATGGGCTATCAGTCACCACTTCTCAGGCAGTTGTGCATGCTGCAGGTGAATATGGCTGCTGATCAGTTATTACAGTGAAGAACATTATCAGTGACTAAATCCCTTCCTCCCTACCCTCCTACCCCAAAAGGCTTTAAGAGCAAAAACAATTAGCAAGAGGCATTAGTCTCCCAGAGCAATAACCCTTGCTGAAACCTGCACACAAATTGAAGATGCTTGAAAGCTGCTTATGACAAGGTACTAGTTCAAAAAAAGTTAGCAGTTTTTCAGGATTGGTTACAGTGTATATTTTGTTACAGTCCTAGTGAGTACCATGCGGTTTTTCTTCCTTTAAAATACAGAGGCTTCACCTCAGTCAGAGCGCCTGATAATCTCCAAGAGGTTTATCAACTCATTCACCATCTCCAAGAGAAATTCTATCGTTATCATACTTGCTGCTCCCACTCGTTTCCTCAAACTTCTCAMCCACCTAGCCCAATGCCTTCATATCTGATGAGCTGATATAAATGCAACTAGTAATCACTCAAGAGTGCCCTGCAGTTACTTCCCCTGACTTCAGTGGCTTCCCGTGCCTCACTATCCACAACCTGCATGAAGTTTTAGTAACACAAAACCCTGCTGTCATGAGCAAGAGCTAGATATGCTATGCCTGAAGGGCAGTACTTGTCTTGTAGTTGAGCAGCAGATCAGACAGCTAGCTGAAACTCTTTATGAAGTCCTGACCAGAGGAGAGGGCACTGTAAGGAGGGCTGTGGGATCAAGGAACTCTGGAAAGAGGCACAAGCTGAGGCTGACTTTGTGAAATAGCTTTTTTCCTTATTGTATGGTATGACAGTACTTCTGGTGGGGAAGCAAATGTGCAACTGAACCGTACTTTTGAGTGCAGTTTGTACTCTATAGCATCCACTTGGCAAGCAAGTGCTTCAGCTCTCCAGAAGCATTACTTCTAGCTGGCTTTGTTGACAGAAGTCAAGTTATTTGCTTTTACACGGCAAGTTTTGTATTTCAAATAACATTAACATATATTCTCCTGTAGTTTAAACTTGGATGAAAGCAGACAACAAAAATCCATAGGCCCGTAACACCTAACATGAAAGCCTAAACCTTTGCTTACTAGATTTCAGTTTTACATAAGGGGATATGATACTCCTTCCCCTTGAAAATCCTCCAAACAAGCAAATACCACTGTATTATTTCAAATTAATACCTAGCCCAGATATCCTCCAGCATGGAATGCTGCGCTGTTCTGGAATAGCCCAAACATCATAAACAGTTTTGGGTTATTACACAGAGAGCTGCTTTCACCTCCAGAATTTGCATRCACTGATTATGAGACACAATCTGCACCCTAGGTAATAACTGCTGTTTTATATTATCTGCAGTCTTATGAGGAAGGAACTGCTCTTTATTCTACAGAATAAGATGGCAGACCATGGCTTGCCAAAGAGGGAAAAGATTTTTGTGGTAATAGGTGTATGGTATTAGGCAGGAAGAGAGCATCCAGTATTAACCGACTAGACTTTCTGTACAACCCAGTTACTACTGACAGTGCACATGCTTTAGGCTGAGCCTCTTGAGGGGAAAGTAAGAATATTCTTGACAATCTTGTGAAAATTTCACAGGACTTTTGGGCAAAGCTTTTACAAGTGCTTTTCTGCTTGCAAGAAAGCTCATGCACAAAAGCAAACTCTAGAATATCCTACTCCTCCAAAGTCTGGAGGTCTGAACATCATTCTGTATATCTGTGATTAAAACTGTCAAATGATACCATCTTCACTGTGCTCTGTTCAGTCAACAATTTGTCCTTCCCCTTCCTAAGGCCAGCAGAATTTTCACTGTATTCTCACATGGTGAATTAACTGATGTTGAGCAGTACAGAAAGTAGATCAGACCCTCAGAGGAGAAAGGAATAGAAGTGATCAAATGAAACTAGACTGAAGAACTCCACTCCATAGAACCATGAAAGGARGGGGACAGGACTTGCTTACAACAACATTATGGAAAAGACATTAGAGGATTAAGCATGGTGGGGTAGGTCTAGTTTATTGACACAAGCCTAATGGTACCAGAATGATATCCATCCTGCGTTTCAGAGGCTTAGGTAGATGACTGGCTAGGCTATAGGACAATCCTGTAGATTAGTGGATTTCTTTTAAAGATATGGAAATGGCTGCATGCAATACAGAGTTCTGCATTCTCTAACCACACAGTTTTCACATCTAAATGACTCAGCATACTTTGTCACCGTATTTTCCAGTAATTGCAACAGCATTAAGTGAAATAATTGCATAATGTCATGCATTAGGAATTAATACAGTTTCACACAGCAGAATCATAGCAAGTAAGTTCATCATAAACTTCTAAAAAATGTAACTTAGGAAGCAAGGAAAGCTCCTAAGCTCTGATAGAAGAGCTAAGCTTAAACTAAGAGCTAGAAACCACATTAAAAAAAAAGTTATATATAGTCAATTCTGCTGTTACTTCACTGCAAAAGCTAAAGCATTTAAAGGACAAAGAAAGGTTATCACAAGATTCAGAATGTACAAGCCTTGCCTTGAAATAGAATTTAAAGAAGTTTCTAGAGCAATTGTTCCCAGTCTAAACAAGGGAGTCCTGTTTAATCACAGCAGTGAGACTGATCATTGTGACGGTTCTGTTTTTAGTTAGCAGAAGCTACCCTATGCTCCTAACATTATTTCTGCTTTTAACTCCTGTTTGCAGGATAGGATCTGAGGCAAGAAAAAAACAAGTTAGATTTGCAAGTGACTGCTGGATATACATGATATTAAGTCTGTCAGGACTCCTTCTCCCAGATTACTTACCACATAAAAGTGGAATTAAGTCTTAGAAAGTACCGCAAAATAGCATGGACCTACTCATGGAGAACAAAGTGGCCAATCTGGAAGAAGCTTTCCCACTTATATTTTTGCTATGGAAGTGAATTTTGGTTTAACCCTATCAATACCAACAGTAGAACAGAAGTTCACTTATCCTGTAAAAACTAGGCTTAGTCTGTTTTGAAACTGTACAACTCTGACAGAGAAATCAGAGTTTAATTGCATTTAAACCCTTAAAATTTCCTTATCAGGAGTAATACTACAGGACAAAGTAAAAATAATCTCTCTTTGATAAAACTAACAGTTATGAAACTTCCTGAACTTAGACTCACTGAAGAGGAGCAGGAAGATGACTAAAGGTTATAAAAGACTGAAAACTGGAAGAATGATGGAATAAATAATTTCTTTTGCTGAACTCCAGGAGTTCAAGTCTTTGGCAGCCTAATCAGATTAATGGACGGCCAGAGTCCGATATTTGACTTTAACAAATTTGACAGCTCTACATCTAATAGTTTTAAACAAGACAAATATAATCTAGACTGAAGCTGCCCAGAAATGAACACACAGCTAGCTGAAGAGTTTTACTTCAGAGCTGTTTGCTGTCAACTGGAAGAGCACTGCATAAGAAGTTTTGCAGTTCTCCCCTGCATCCAATAACACTGAGTTTTCAGAAGTCTAATAGTGAGGAGTCCTCAAATATGAGTAAGACCAAGCAGCTATTGCTAACGTTTTGTCCTTCAGAGTGATGAAAACCAGTTCAGTTAGTTGAAAAGCCTGTTTAAGTTCTATAAAGAAATAAAGAAATACATAACACAGGAAAGAAATTTAATACATGAAACAAAACTAAGAAATATCCAGCAATACTACAGTAGTGAAGAAAACGATGAAGAGATCTAGTAGATGAGAAACTGAAAGTCCAAGGTAYGTTGAAGTAGCATCCTGCTAGGGTGTTCCAGTTGCCCTGCTTTCTATCAACAGGTGGAACCTCCAGTGCAGTACTATACCCTGCAATTAACTTAGACATCACAAGATACTTAAACCACACTGAATAGTTATAACAAACATTTTCATTCTGGAAATTCCTCTTCTATCATGAAGAAGCTTCTCCAAGACCAACTGTTCCACATGATCACCGATAATCAATAATAGTCAATCTAAAATTCAAGAAGGGTCAGTAATAGCCTAGTGAACAAGGACTCCTTATGACTTCTTGGCTTGCAGTTTAACTAATTAGACAAGGCCCTCTCAGATGCTGAGGGATTAAGTTCTCACCAATAGCAAAATCAAAGGCTACAGAAATCAAAAAGAACCTCAAGGTCAACGTTTAGCAAGTTAACAGATTTGGAAGTACTTAAGTGTCTAAAAGTTGGTATAGTTTTTCTCCAAAACAAAGAAATCCAGTGCTGCCCAAAGCAGAAATTCTCTAAAGGCAGCATAATATATTACTAYATTGTCAATACTTCTGGTTTTTAGCATATAGTGTAACACTAGCTATCAACAATACACAAGATGATCTGAGGGAGCTAGTGGCATGAGCAACTCTACAGCAAGCTATTTCTAGAATACAAGAAAAGTTTAAGACAGCTTTTTCCTCAGTGAAAACCTGCATGGAACTACTGTGATATGCAGCAGGAAAAAGCAAAGAAATGGTAAGCTATATTCCAGTGCATAAGGGATTGAATATTTTGTGTACATGCACAGAAATAGAGGGGTGCAAGTAAATATTCTGAAAGAGAAATAATCACTAGAAGCATCTAAGGAACTATTCAAGTTTAAAACTTGCAGAGTTAGTTTAGGGCAGTCTCAGCAAGACTGGTGCTATACACAGCTTTTCATACCTTTCTCCCTTAGAGGAGTCCTAGGTCATTTATAGCTAATTAGCTACCCCAGATTTGGATCCAGAATACCTAGCTCATTGGCCAGGAAGCCATACAAGGAGTCAGCTAGGCTAATCATACTGATTAAGAAATACTGAGAATAAGGGGTAGTAACCTTAACTTATACCTAAGACAGTCTCTAGACAGGCATCTCTGCTAATGCTAGCACGTTAGTTTGCGTCAGAAACATATTTCTGAAGCTACCATCCCACCACTGTCACTGACTGTGCTTTGACTCACACTGTGGAGCAATCCAAACATATAAACTGGTTTCCTCTTGGTAGAAGCTGGCCTAGTAACAGGCTCCAGGACCATGCTTCACACATGGGACAGGCAACCTGTGGGGCCAGACTAGCTGTAGTTGGACTGTCTATATCATGGCTACCAGATCCTCATTGTCGGCTATTCTGACTTTATTAGCCACACTACTTGCTAGTACAGACAGTGCCTCTATTCAGACTATAGTGCCAAACTACAAGWTAGTTCTTTTGGACAGCAGTTCGGGACCAGTAGACATGATAGACATGAGTTGCTTTTATTCAGCCCAGACAGGAAAACCAATTTAATGGCAACTTGAAAACGCTTCTCACCAATCTTCCCCCATAAAGCAAAAAAATCTAACTTAATAAGCACTCCCTTTATTTCAGAATCTTCTGTAAAGCAGAAC
Source organism: Rhea americana (assembly GCF_003343005.1). Lineage (NCBI taxonomy): Eukaryota > Metazoa > Chordata > Aves > Rheiformes > Rheidae > Rhea > Rhea americana. The sequence goes on along the minus strand of NW_028185128.1, from coordinate 988,111 downwards.
AACTGATCTCTGAATTTCTGGAGTCAGATTTTTTGCAGAGTAAAGTCAAGTAACTTCTGAATGGCAATTCCTTATTTTTGATTCCAACCCTCAGTAGAGTTTAGATCTTTCAGTGTGGTAAATTTAAATCCAAGCAGCATGCAAAATAATTTGACATGCTTACATTGTAGTGACAGGATTGGGCTGCAAGTTTTAAGAGACAGTGGTTTTAAGTCCTTTAGGAGCTGCAGGCAAGAACACACTACATTTTGGATGCCTGTTGGTCCTACAGCTGAATGTTTGGCAGAAGATAGCAAATATCTAGAATTGACCTGAACCTCCCATTTCTCCAGACATCTAATGTGCATTTTAGCACTATCAGGGTCCAGTAAGAACTGACCAGGGCTCCTTTGGAATCACAAGCAGTAATATGCTACTGGCAAGCCACTACTACTGACAATATTTTATTCTAAACCTCCACAGCTTGACCCAGAAGTGTCTTACCCTATTAGAAAGGCTTCTGCTAGGAGCAGCAAGTAGGTTAACCAAACCACTATCAATATAACAGGCCATGTTCAATTATGTCTGCCAGATTTTTCACACGGGTAGCAGCTTTAGATTACTAGAGTAGACAGCTTGACTCAGAGATAGTCAGTGCTAGATCTCTTTCATCTTCTCATTCTTACTGTTTAAGGTATCAGTGCAAAATTGCCAAGCATTTAGACTACAGAGGTGTTGAACTGTACTTSTAGCTCTAGCAGATATTAGGAACCTGTAAGCGTTACAAAATGCACATCCAGCCCAAGTCATACTTTCCACTATTGTGCAAGTCATATTTGAGATCTGTGGTTCTGCTGACAAATGCCAAGACATTAAAAAGCAAGAACTTCAAGAGAGTTATTTTCCTAGATCAGATGGTACTAAAAAGTTTCTCTGACTGCAACTCTTAGTTTCTAACACACAAGTCAGCCTCAGACTGATTTTTTCTTTTTTTTTTTTTTTTTTTTTAATTAACTGCTAGTGTCCTTTCTTTCCAGGGAGGGGGGTGAGGGCATGTTACTAACCACTGGATCAACCTTTTCCTGACAGAGGGTCCCAGGCCTTCAGAGAAAAGTAACTAGCCAATTAGTCCTTATTTATCTGCCTCCCACCTCACCATAAGAGATGACCTTTGGCACTCTGGCTACGTCTATATAAGCCAGGAACAGATCTGTAGAAGGACAGTCTGTGCTGGAGACCTGTCATCCATGGTATACACAGAAGTATAGTCAGGGAGACTTATTTTGAACTACTGCTAGTCTAAGACAAAAGATATGCTCCTAGTATTAAAGGGCATTCATGCGTCAGGATTAGTGTCATCTGACAGAAATGTAGCTACCATGATGCAAGGCTTTCCGTAAAACAAAGAATGGCACAGTAAAGCCAGAATAATCAGATTTTTTTTTTCCAGGCATGATATAGACAGTTTCCTCTGTTGCCTTTTGGAGCTTAGCTCATGAAGTTTATTAGCTTCTCTGCAAGCCCTCAGCTTCTTACCTGCAAAACTGTAGTATAGAAGCTTCCAACAAAACTTCATCTAGAGAGCTGCATCTTTGTTACTGTTGATCATAAAAGGCTATTTCCTATCTTGTTTCATGTTACACTAGAATTTCTTTTCTTACCAGCTAGATTTTTCTTTAGACTGCTCTCCTTATTTTTGCTATAGGACAATGGGAAGAATGGCAAAACCAAAGCTCCAGAGACATTTCTGTTAACTGCACAAGGGAAGTTCTTCAGATAGTTCACTTGCACAAATTATATGGGCAAATCCCTTTACAATGCTAAACAGCTCCCCTGCATAAAACTAGTAATTCACATCCTGTCTCAAAA
>NW_028185128.1:966007-986219 GCF_003343005.1 Rhea americana | reverse complement strand
CTGGGAGAGTCTCAGTTCGTGTTCACTATTTTGATTCCTTAGATCATAATCAGAAGTGCTTTCACCATTGACCTCAGAGTCAATGTTGTTTCATTACAAAATGGTAGGAATCAATATAAAATTTCATTGTGCAACATAGCCTGAATTTGACCTAATTTAGTTACCTGAATTTTCACAGGCATTGAAACTAATCTCTTCAATGACTTTCTTTGCTATTGTACTTTACTCCAAATGGAAGACAAGTTAGCCCTATCCACTACAAGTGAAAAGCAGGAACAGAGGCCTAAGTGCTCTTAAGTTATACCCTTGATTCCCATCAGTAAAGTTYGTCACTTAAAAGACTATGCAGAAAGCGTGCAGTAGAACAAGATGAACTTCAGCTACAAGTTGGTCCATTTCTGTATCTACAATGCTGTTTATTCCCCCATAGTGTTGGGGAAGACCTTTTACCTTTCTCAGGGCATTCACAGACTGATACCATTTATGTTGCTATGAGTCTGTCACGATCTTTACACCTCGGCATCCGCTTCATGCATTGGAATTAGCACAAACAACACCAAGAGAAAGAATAATCTCCTAGAGGAGATTTTATCATGATAAAGAACCTTAAAAATCTGTCTACAGTGAAGTAGCTTATCARTGGGCAATAGGCTAGAGATGGTAGCTTATTGAATTCCCTTTCAGTAGAAGGGCTACAATGCTCTGCCCTCACTGACACCATCCCAGCAGATGAAAAAGGGCAYCCATACACTTTTACAAGAGTATGGGCCTTGTACATAGGAAGTCTTCCTCAAACAATTGCACAGCTTGCACAGGGAAGTTTAGAGAAAAACTGATAAGCTTTTATTGCTGTCCTTAGCCTTAGTTTTGAATCCCTAGAATTAGTCCCTAATTTGTCTTTAAGTTTAGAGGCAAGATACCCTGCTCATGGTTCAGTTGGCTTTGTCCAGCATCAGATATATGTGCAAATACAGATACTTGTTTGTATTAGAGTTTTACACATTTATTTCCACTTTTTTGCTTACAATTTAAATAGAATGTATTTTAGCAAGAGAGAAAGTTCCTGACTAAACACTAGATTTCTGTCCACAAAAGAACAGTTCAAAGCGAAGTAGTTTCTAGATAGATGTCAAACATAGCATGAAAAACTCTCCTACGTAGCCCAATTAGTGCAGCAACAAAATGAATGGGTAGTTCCTACTTTGTTCGAACTAGACTTATTCAAACATGTCTTCCACCAAAGGTAAGCTATTTTGTGCTTGATGTTCCTGAATCCATCTCCTCTGGTGTACTGCCACACAGCCAGGGCCATACTGCGATAGCCCTGTGACGCTGCATGGCCCTATAGCATTTTGGAACACACAAGAGAACAATTCAAAAGTCATTTTGTCTCAAGAAGCTTATCACGAGACTGAAAAAATGTTAATCTCTGAAATAGTAAATGTGTCATGGCACATTGTGTGCAATTCAGTATCAAGTTGCTGCCACATCGCTCTACCCAGCACTCTACTCTGGGAGTGTTCGAACACGTTCCCATAACCTGTCTGCAGTGACAAAAAGGCTTAAAAAATTTTCAAAAAAAAAAAAAAAAAAAAAACTTTCTTTGAAGATCTGCTAAAATCCACACAGTAAGGAGTATTGTTTTGTATTTGCTACTAATCTAGAAGCTACCCCCACTGAAAGGGTTATATGCTTTCTCTGACCAGAACTAAGATAAATTTTAAAATCTAAGATATATTTTCAGACAAGCTCTACAATAACCCTGAAATCTGGYTGTGCTTTAAAGTACAGTCTTACCACATCTATCTTAGCTCTGCATCTCCACAGCCAGAGGAAAACTTTTAGTGTCTAATGTTTTACCACAAGCAAATCGAGAAGTAAGTTGTACTTTGTAGTCATTGCTTACTGCTGTTTATACTAGCTGTAACATTTGCAAGAATTTCMCAAGACTTATTGATACACTTTCATATAAAAGTAATAAGCAAAAAAATCTCAAACTGTAAATCACTTCCCTTTGAGATAACATACTGCACTTTAGAAAGCCTAAACTGAGTATTTAGAGCAGTGGCTACAGCTGGTGTTCAAGGAAGAGTTTTCTAACTGTCCTGTGAGGCAGAATTTCAGCATAAGGTTTCACCCTGGAGACTGCATCCTTGCTTGTAACTCAGGCACAGAAACTTGCTTTGCACAGAGGCTCTTGGAGTCATCTCTGGAGCCAGTCATGCACATTGCACATCCCTACTTTGCCTTTTACTAACTCAGTTTTCCTCAAATGAGATAAAGTCATCAAGATTAGTTCTGAACCTGACATTGCTGCAAAACTGTTGATAAAAGTAGATTTACATTCATGTAGAATTTATTAAATATTCATTTTTAATGACGTATTATGGTCCACATCCAGTTTGGTTCGTCAGGGTAATGCACCTTACTTAAATACCGACTTAAGCAGCTAGTACCTAAGCTTGTTTTTCCTGAGAAGCAAAAATTTAGCCAATACTTGCTTCAAGAAAAAATAATCTTAATGATGACCAACATAAGTTAACGAATTTCTACAGTAATTTCTACTTTCAGTGTTTTATAATTTGATCCAAAGGTTAGTTACATTGAACAGTATATGCTATTTTTCTCCTGTCTGCTGCACATGGAAACTACAATACTTGAGTTCTTATTTAAGGTAGATTTGGGATTTTGGCCTTTTTTTTTTTTTAAATGGATATCCGTTCATCCTTTATTCTCTGCACCAGAGTACTACAGAAATATCTTCATGTGATCTTGCAACAAGTGCAAAGTTTAAGTGTTATGATACACACCTTATCTGTTTGCAAAATGAGGTGGAACTTCTAATTCAGCTATCCAATAGTGATTAGAAAGAAGCTCATGACATTTCCAAGTATAAAGTGCTTCACTGTCAACAGAAACAAAGAGTTCTCACAAGATCAATACAGCAATCTTTAGGCTTTATGCACATATAAAGCACTCCATTCTCAACAGAAATTAAGAGTGCTTGCAAGCTCAATACAATCGATCTTTAGGCTTTACACAGGTACTAGATTTTTTTTTTTTTTTTTTTTTTTTTGAAAAGATAACACATTTAGCAATATTCCTCCTAGGATACCTAGAAAAGTCTGTAAATATGTTCTGAGCTTATTTCCAATATATCCAAAGATGATCCATCTCAAGTCCACCATTTAGCTGAAAGAACTAGACAGTCCTGTCTCACATAATGAAAACTGATTAGCATACTAGATTGCCTGACAACTTCAAAGCACTAACATTTTGCATATGCTTATGGAATGCCCAATTTTAAACTCAAATCCATAAAGCCTCTGTGGTGAGGGTTAATATACAGTAGTTTGAGTTGCTATATAATATACCATGTAGCACAAGAACGCTCAGTAATACAAGAAATGCAGTACTCCCCTGGTAAGACAAAGGAGCTGCTTACCAGCAAGACAAAAACCGTACCTTGTTTGATATCTTTTGATAGCTAGCTACTTAACTAGAAGAAAAGAAAAAAAGCTCGTGGTACACAAAGATGTCTGAAAACTCAGACACACCAAAAACCCCCCCCAACATTTAACAATTATTTAGACTACTTAACTGCAGAGCCACAAAATCAGCAAAGCATATTCCCAAGTTTATAACTATAATCTACTGTTCCAGAAGAGTTGCAGCAAAGTATACCTACTTGAGACTTTCCACAAAGGGATGCTTTCTAGCTGGAAGTCTATTGTGCATCTTCAGTCTTGTTGCCTCTACAGCTTCTTTCAAAAACAGCAGGCCTACTTTTCTTGAAATTTTGGCCGAAGAGGTGTAAAACTAGTAGCTAACATTATCCCTCAAGTAATTCCGTCTTCTAATATGAGATTTATATTTAAATGTGTGCATGCAGTAAGCTTATAGCAAGGTTAAAGGCCTGTGAGTGCTCTCTGTTCAATCTGGTTTTAATGAGACTGAATTTCATCATAGAGAAGACTTTCCAGTCCTGACTCTGGGATTTCTCTCTTGCCTCAGGTGTTACCAGAATAGCACTCCCAGGTCCACATTAAGGCAGCTGCAACTGGAACTTCCACTGCTGGATAACAAACTAGTTATTTCTCAGATCCTCTGCTAGTTCTTCCAGTTTCTGAAATGAAGCTTTGAGTTCCAGTTTTTGCATTTCTCTGATGGATGTACGTGCACCTTTCCATAACCTTTTTTTTATTATTATTCTCCTTCTCTTGTTGCACTCAAATATTCTTATTTACAACAGAAAAAGCAGTTGTGAGTATAGGGTGGAGACAGAGAATCTCGACAACCTGCTCATTTCTCTTGTTCTAGGCACAGGGCTAAGCAATTCCTTAATGATTTTTTTGTAGGGATTAAAATGGGATCAAAACTTCTTCACTGATCCTTAAGGTGTGTTGCATGCAAGCACAAGTTGCTGCAAGACTTGCTTTGGAGACTACTCTCTCTGAGCTCTCTTTAGTTAGAGCAGGCTCCTCTGAAAAGCAATTGAGATGTGCCTCTGCGGCACATGGAGTGAAATGAGTAGTAAACTGAAGAAGTTTTCTAGGTATCCCATAAAGACTTTGAGGGAAGCATTAACATCACTTAAGGTTTTCTTTGGACCTTATTAAAAAACACCTTATAATTAAAATAACTAGTTTACAGCCTAGCATACAAGTTGTTTTACAGTCTCCCTGCACACCAGTAACACAAATGCAAACCTAGCATAAACTAAAATATACAGCTACTTAAAGCTGTGAGAATTTTACATGGAACATATTGAATACCTCTGAAACTCATTCACCAAAACATACAACAGTACAAAACTGTCTTCCACAAGCAAGTGCAAAAGCAAGGAGCACTCTGCTCCTCCAGACAAGATATGTCTCATTCTGATAAGACAGAAAGATTAGCAAATACAGAATCACTTCTGCAGATCATATGATAATTCCATCCTCCATACTGGTATTCACTTCTCTCAACAGGTTAGATTTCAGACTACTCCACGAAGACAGAAAAGAGTTTTATTAAACTTGCATGCAATAAGTCTTAATGTACAACTCCAGAAAATTTAAATTCTCTAAACATGCTATACCTGTAAGAACAATCTTCCTTCTCTGTTTTGCTAACTTCATAGCCATGCTCTTCCAGTTAAATCAATACTWAAGATTTTAATAAAAACTTTTAAGAATAAATTTTAATAAAGTCCTGGAAGAAGGGTGCAATTACCAGAGTTAGAGCAGATGTATCACTTAAAGCTTTAAAAACATTTGGCTGTGAGGTGTCATTAGTGACATGCTCCAAGGGAAGCCAAGCTCAAGTGGTCATCTGTGACTCTTGCTACCCTTCACCTCTAGAGGGCTTCACGTTCACAACAAGCTAACATGAGTGACAGTGTTAGCTGGTTCTTTATAATCACATTGGCTATCATCAGAGGTGCCGATCTTACTAGATCRGACCAAAAGGTTGCAGGATACAGAGAAACTCCTTAAAATATTGTTCTTTCAATGATACTTGACCTAGTTCTACCTAATATGCTATATTCACCTCCTACACTACTTTGTATTCAGTATAGTTGCTCTCTCGGAGAGAAGGCATGCTTAGGAAGCATGTGTTTTGTTCCATTTTTTTGCCAATTATTTATGTCTTTTCAAGAAGGAGTTTAACTTGGTTCTAAAACTTTCAGAATTTATCCAGGAAAGTAGATTTATCATGACTTTGCACACTAAGATAAGACAGGAGTAATGGCTAAGGGCAGCTGCAGTTTAAGAGTTTTGCTCCTGTATGAACATGCATGTAGTCTGCGCAGCTTCTTTCACAATCTTTCATGCTACAAACAAGATCATTTGACAGTGGCTGATCAGTCTAACTCCCAAGCCTCTTTGTCTCCACAGTCTGTGTCAAGATAAAATAACATGCCTGAGTATTTTTTGAACATACAGATCCAGGCAAAATAACCTCCTTCCCTCCTCACTGTTTCCTCCCTTCTTGACTCTGATACAAGAATTTGCATTATTTTATACCTTGTAACAGGAAGGCTATTTTCACCAGAAGAAGAAAAGGCATGGAGAGTGTAACATACCATGTTCTGCTAGGGAACTTATAGCTTTATCACTAAAAAAARGAAAGAAAAAGAAAAACCATACACCACACCCCAAACTTTCAGCTAACTAGCACAAGAGACCAAAGTCAACTAGCAGGAACTTGCTGCATTGTAATACATAGCCAAACTGGTGAGCATCGTACTATAATTACACCAGAAACCAGCACAGTATGTACGTTATAATCCTTAGTTGATGAATTGAGCTACGTGGCTAGTACTTATCATCGATTTAGGTGCAGAACCTTAGATTGCAACACCTAGCTCTTGAAGGAAAGATTTACAGTTGTGTCTGCAAGCACAAACTTTGATCTAATAAGAAAGCAACATGTGCTACGCTTCAGGGCTAGACTTAAATTCAGAATCTATTCTAAAGGCATCAGAATCAATTCAGAATGCCAGCACCACATAGCTTGCAGGGAAGTCACATGTAGTATTACTTACCATAAGATTTAGATCTCTTCAAGAGATCTAAAGCTGTTTGTCTGCACCCACCAGAATACAGAGTTATCTGCATTAGTTGCTGAAAGGCAGAAGACAGTTGGGCTGATGAGTTAAAAGAGCATGACTATCACATGCTCAAAGACTTTGTTACACATGATAATAAAATAGCAAGGCTTTAGGGAACATGTGCTATGACTGTTCAGGAGCCATCTTCTGCCTGGTTCTCTGTAACTAATAATTTTTATATAAACTTTTTAGTATCCTCCAGGATTTGCAAGAGTTCAGAATACAGACAGGTGCAGAACACATTCCCAGGTCAAGGACATTAGCAGTTTTAAGACCATGAAACATGAAGACCATTTTTTATACTCAAATTCCTCATATTTCAACACTTAGCACTTAACTGAATTGCTTCTGTAGGAGTCTAAACTGTTACTGTCACACAGGCTAAGCACAGCCCAATCAAATATCATTAAAACTAAGATTACTTCTGTTCTCAGCCTTGTTTTGAAGGACATAGCCCACTGGAGCAGAATAGCCTAAGCCACCAGATTAGATATAAGAATTTGGAATGCAAACTGTAGAGTAATACTTTGATTTTTTTTCCTTCTCCACTACAGAAAGACTCATTCAAGAGTCTCATGCAGAGGCAGGTATCATGTTTTAAGAGATGGAGAAAAATACTGCCCATTCAGTTTAGCAGGGCATCATCTGCAGTAGGTCTGTCAGTATTATAACATACAAATATTATAATGACCATAAAGTTTTTTAATTCTTTGATTTACTGACAACATTAGCACAGGACTCCAGGGACTTAACAGCAGCCCTTAATTCAGTCTTCACCTAGCAATATCCAAGATACACTAAGAGCAATAATCAAGAAAGAAAAATAGTCTTCTGGATCTTGAAATTAATTCATGGGTGTGCTAATAGACCTTATTTACACTATGGGAAGCTCTAGCCAAATTATATCACAAGTTACAGCTGGGTTTCCAGCTAGCATGTTGAAACAGGTTGCTTTGGGGGAGTATAAAAGTCTACCCCAGTCTCAGAAACCAAGAGCTGAACAGAAGTTAAACTCAAGTGCAGCAGCCAGCCAAACCTGAGTATCCTGATCAGTGTTCTGCATTTAACCTTTGCAATCCCAGACTTGCTAAAATAAATGGAGAGTGTTATAGCAACTTGCACCAGTACTACCAATGGATACAAACACACACACACCCCACCACACACAAACCTTCCTTAAAGGAACCCTTCTGAAAAACTTGAGAGTTTGCCAGTATTTCTTCCACTTGTTCTCCAAAACAGCAATTAGAGAATATTTCAGTTTGCCCTACAGGACAGCAGCAGCGTTTCAGCATATTGTAATAAGGAGGGGKTTTTTTTGTTTGTTTTTTGTTTTTTTTTTTAAGTTTGAAGAATTATATTTGAAGCATTTAAAATAATCTTCAGAGCATAAGCAAAACTGACACTGACATACAGCCAGGTTTATCACAGGGTTACAGCAGCCTGCATTTTACACTTCCTGTTTTATGAAATCCCACTTGACAGAGAGTTCATGGAAACAGTAACTGCCAGTTGTTACTGTTTTATTACAGTATCTTCCAGTAGTACAAGGTTTAAAAACACTCTTATTCAAAAATAGTTAACTTTCTCATACCAGAGAAAACATTCTTAACACAGTGAAGAGGAGGAAAAGAAAAAAAAATGAGAGAGAGAGAGAGAGAGAGAGAAAGAGAGAGATGCAGGTTAACACTCAAGCTACATACAAGGAGAACTACAACACCAAGTTTGAGATGCTAAGGATACAGACAAGAGCACAGTAGAATAAAAGTCTACACTGCGGCATTTAACACCTTGGCATAAGCAAAGTTAACCAGCTGACATGTAAGCGTTCTAGTTCTTTAACACCTCTGCCTTTCAAGAATAGGCAGGAACTGTACAGAGGAAAGGAGTTCTCTACAGTCYGGGGATGGGAACTTTTCTGGTTCAGCATACTCAGAACATCTTTTGAAACACACAAACACATACTCTGAATGCAGAGCTAAACATAAGCCAAGTCCCATTTAYTCACTCCAAGTTACATGGATAAAARCTACTTCTAAAATAAGTATGCGACTCAAAGCCCACAAAGTTTGAACATGCTTCCTCCAAGCACAACATTAGCTATTTGAGTCACCTCAGCCTGCAAGGTGTACCTCTGAAACACAACCTGCTTGGAAAAGAGATGCATTTTACCCAGATGTGTTGTGGAGCAGTCACCATGAAAGAAGTTAAGCAGTAATCATAATAAAGGCCACCTGGAGAAGCTGGTGAGGAGGAGCAGTAAAAGCAGGAGCCACCTGGGAGCCTAGAGCCACCAARCAAAGCAGCTCTGAGGAGGGCTGCAAAAGCCTGGCCAAGCCAAAGGCTGCACAACACCAGCTAGCAGGAGCACACATAGCATGGGAAAAGCAAAGCYAAGAACTTCACTCCAAGATTGAGGCTTCAAAAACAGACCACAACAGTTAAATATAACAGGAGAAGAAGAAAAGTCAAGAGGACAGACCTCAGAGAGGAAATGCACTTTTCTCCGTCGAGGCCGAGTGCCAGGACCCGCGGACGGCTGGTTTTCCAGGCCCCTCTCCCCCGCCGCGGGGCTCGCTCCCTGCGGCAGCGTGGCCCTCACCTGCTATATCCCAGAGCTGCAGCCGCACCAGGGTCTTGCTGTCCCAGTTGATGACTTTGAGAGCAAAATCCACCCCAATAGTGGCCCGGTAGTGCTGCGAGAAGAGCTGGTGCACGTACCGCTTGATAATGCTGGTTTTGCCCACGCCCAGCTCCCCGATCACCAGCACCTTGAAGAGGTGCTCCCGGCACTCCGCCACGCCGGAGCCCCCTCCTTCGCCCCCGGCCATCCTCGCCACCGCCCCGCCGCCGCGGCCCGGCCCGGCGCGGCGCGGCCCTACCGCGGAAGGCGGCGCGGCGCGGCTCGGCTCGGCGGGGCAGGGACAGGCGGGCAGCAGCACTACCGGGGCCGCGACTGTCTCGCCGCAACTTTCCTCACCCGGTAACTTCCCTCTAACTTTCCTCGGCCGCCTTCCCGCTGGGCCGGGCCGGCCCCCCCGGAGGCAGGGAGGGAAGGGGAGCACCGGAGGGAGGGGAAAAGGCGCCGCAACCACCTGACTGCAGTCACAGGACGCGGCAAGTCCGCGCCTTATGGGAGCGCGGGCGGGAGGAGGAGTCCCAGCGCCGCCGGCGTCCGCGCCAAGCCCGGGCTTGCCGGGGCGGCCGCGGGGGCGCCTTGGGGCGGGAGGGGGCTGCGCCGCTGAGCCCAGGGTGCTGGCGCCGGGCGGGCGGGGTGGTGCTGAGCGCCCGCTGCGCAGGAGCGGGCTCGCGGCGAGGCGGCGGCGGCGGCCCGGGCAAAGGCCCGCCTACGGACAGGGCTGCTGGGGCGAGGGAGAAGTCGCCTCCGCGCCTGTAGGGTTCCCAAGGAGCGCTTGCGCCTAAATTTGTTTCGCTTTCATTCTTAGGTTAATCCGGTTAAACATGTTTTTGGTATCACTCTTTGGTTCTTCTAAAAAATACATAAAACGGAGGAGAAGAGTGAGCAGGCACCTTTCTAGAGCCCAACATGAAATAAGTTTCCTGTCTTTAGGACCTTGTAGTGCCCTGTGTGCAGGTGGCCTATGTTGGCGGGAGGGGGGAAGCTTTTTTGCTATCATGCCCTCTGAATGAAAGACCCCAACGTGTGGTATGTGTCCTTGAGAGGAAAAWCTTGTGCACGGAAGTGGTAGCATATGTGCTGTAATCTTTAGCTATCGTGTAAATCGTTCTATGACGCTGGAGGGCCATAAGGAATGCTCTGAGAGGGGAAAGTTGCATGACTGTCTAGACAGTGTGTGCGCACGCAAGTAGGAGGCTAAGTGAAGATATGATAAGGAGGGAATGGAATCGCCAATGGGAGACAAAGCAGTGGTTGAAACACCTGGCAACTCATCTGGCAAGCAGTCACCATTCCCGATTTTAYAATAGTTTATCGTGTATACGAATTCCTCTGCTATGTTTTAAATTAGTTTGCTGTGTTTCAAATTAAACTGGCTTGAGAAAGTTAAGTCAGACTTTCTCAGCTGGCCTGGAGTGTGCTTTTTTTCCACAGAATACAAGGGTGATGCACTGAATATAGATGGAAGTGGGTGAAAAGAATAGCTGATTGGCAAACCAAGGCAAAAGAGCTAGAGTTCATAGAGAAAAGCTGTATTTCAGGATGCTGGTTTAAATTTATTTAATTTAAGCTGTCATGCTGTATTAGCTTCAAGAGCATTGTTTTAGTTAGTATTTGCTTTCCAGCAGCAGTAGTAACACCAGATCATAAGCTAAGGGGAGAATGTTGCTAAGAAATGAGATTTTTTTTGGGGGGGGGGGGATGGAGGGTAGAACAGAATAATAGGTTCTCTGGCAAGAGACAAGGTAAACAAGAAACAAGATTATTATTTAGGAGGTTGATGATAAAGTCAGGAAACCTTATTTCAGGTGTATACATTTTACCAGTATGATTACTGGTAAACCTCTCTAACTGTAGCTTAACTGACCACTTCCATGTATGTAGAGCTATGATCCATTCTGATCAAGGATTTGGCTGGCACACTGAGGCTCTCTCACTGCAATTTTTCTCTTTCTTGCAAAAAGCAAAGTGAGATGTAAGTGAATGCTCAGTTGGGGGTATGGGTATAATAAAGATGCAGAGATCTAATTCCTCAGGCTTCGAGGTAGCCTTTGTTTCTTAATTCCCTACCTGTCAGATGGTGATTATAGTACTTTCCTACTTTACAAGAGAGCTATATTAATTGATTATTAGGCACATTCTGCCGTTATGCGGGGGAGGATGGAATTCTTGCTTGTTCTAATTGCAGGCTTCTCGTATCATTAGATGTAGTCTATTTCCTTGCATAGATAGGATGGATTTTCTAAGCATTTCCTAGCATTTATTAGGCCTGCCTACTACCCTCTTTGTCTTACATTCCATTGAAATTCATTACTCCCTTTACTTCTTTCATTCCTCCTCCTCATTTTGTAAAAATGAAGGAACATAGATTGTATCATATAGCTGAGTAACCATACTTTTGTTAGTAAACTGAATACAAGTACTTCAATATACTTGAAATTTGGCATCAACAGTACAAAGAAGCCTGGGGGCTAATTTTTTTCTCATGTGCTGATTTTAAGCAATTAGAACCAACAGCAATAGTAAAGAAATCTGTAAAAGGCATGATCTGTTCACAGAAGACTCACAAACAAAAACAAAGGCTAAATGTGATTAACAGTTGTTCACAATTAATAGTTTGATCAGTTTAAATTATATTATAACGTGCCAGACAAATACCAGTGGATCTTGCCTGAACTAATAATTTGCCTTAATTTCATTATTATTCATTTCATCCAAGCTGCTGATATCTGTGTGGAACAAATTGGCAAAATTCTGACATTTGCAGTCCTGCTATTACTCTTCTGTCTCTCCAWGCAGTGTAATCAACCATGGCTGAGTTATAGAATTCATAGGTTCATAGAATAGGTTATAGAATAAAGCATAATCACCATCCAGCTAGTGCAGAGGAAATAATCTTTATATTGTGAACTAAATTTTGGTGTCACTTGATCTTTTGCATATAATTCTACTTTTCAGTTGACTCCCCTGTACCAGTTATATGTCAGCAAAAATCCTCTATTGAGCAAGGGTTGGTGGATTATGTTCTCTTACACTGTTACCTTCAGTTGCCTATACTGGGACAGTCCTGGGACCAGGACAGAGTTGTTACTGTGCCATTTTAACTAACTCAGCTACTTACTTGCCTTTAAATAAGGTGCTTGTGTCGTATTTCAAATAGCAATTATAAAAGCTATATGATTCTTTTCTTTTGATGCACTGGAGATGTTAGGGGGGAGAGAAGGAAAGTGTAAATCTTACAAAACMGTCTTCTGATACCCTCTCAGCCTGAATGTTGACGGTCTATATAAAAAATAGCTAACTTTTTACAGTTGTTTTTTGCTGGTATTAGCTTGCCCATCCAGTGGGGCSCCTTTGCTATCAGTTTATCCGTGTTTCAGAATGTAGGTGGCCTGTGCTTCCAAAAGCRACTGGGTTCAAGGAACAGGCCAGATGCTGGAAAATACTTCAATAAGCTAATGATCGTTACATCATGAATACCAAAGGAGTGGTAAAATAGCTTTACTTGTAAAATAAAATGACACTGTAGCTTCTTTTTTCCCCCTGATCCTCAATGTCTTTTTGTATACCTCTTCCTTCAAGATTTCCTCTTCTAATCTTGCTAATCTGTCCTCTACTTTTCTACAACATCATTATCTCACTTCTATTTTCATCATACCAACTATAATTCTTCTTTAACCTCTTCCTTTTTTGTTTCTTTTCTATTTTTATTTCTTTTTTCCTTGAATGTCCTTCTTCACCCAGCCTCAGTTTAGGCCTTTCATTTTGTTCTATTTTTTTCATGACTCATTCCTTTCATAGGTCTGTTCCTCTATGTTTTTTATTCTCTGAATTGAATGAGAAATTCTTCATGTTTCTTCTTGTCAGAATGCCATGAAGAAGGGACAGCAGGTTAAACCAGCCAGTCAGTACAGGAAAGATGCAGGAAATGCACCTGAAGCAGAGGAATACATTTCTTTTATTCTCCCCTGTAATTGCATTATAAGTAAAATTCATAGCTGAGGGGATGGTGGAAAAGTGGAAAAAGTATGGCACATGGAAAAGGAATTGTCCCTATTTCAGGTCATGGAACACTTGAATGCCATGACTGAGCCAATTTGCATGCAACTTTATGTATCTTCATGTGCTTCTCTGGTCACATAGAGGCTTCACAGAAGAGTTTTCCATTCTGTGTAGCATTTCCCAAATGTCAAGGAAAAAGAAAAAAACTGTGTTGTATAGTAGACAGACTCTATTGCCTTGTAGGTGACTGAATGTTTTATTTTAACAGTGGTTTTCTRGGGAAATGCCCGAAAGAGCTACTTTTAGTAGTAGTAACATACAAACAATAGAGATGAATGAAGGCATGTGCAGCGGAGGGTCTGATGGAAAAATACTGTTATCACCAAGTAAAACACTGGTCAATAAAGCAYATATACTAGAGGACTAAATTAAAGTTAAATGAAGCTTATATATGAATTCACAGACAAATGTACATGCTTGAGTTTTGCCCACTGAACATACTCCCATTCAATTATATGAAAGTACCCATGAACATAAGGTGAAGTGCATATGTAAATATTGGTCTGTCTGGGACTTCACTTCCTATCTGGTAATATGATGTTCTATCATATCCTGACCACAAATACAATCAGATTATGTGCATTTGAACTGGTAATATATGCACTGCCCATATATAGGACAATTCATCTTATACTTGAAAGATTCAGGTGTTGAAGTACAGATGCTATTTCTACTACAGTTATAAAATGCAGCTGGGATGCCTGCAGACATGCAGCAGAACAGTACTGACAATATGGGAAGTGGAAAGTAGAGAAAAATAAAAACATGAAGGTTTTATTAAAACCCATAAAATAATACAGTATRTAATGAAGTAGTAGATGAGTGGTTTTGTCTAAAAGAAACCATCAAGAGAAACAATCTTTGGCAAAACTGTGGAGAGAGGCCTGATGACCAAGTCTTGCACAGAGGGTGGGATATCCTTCCTGAGACTAACTCATTAGTAAACTATGCAAAGAAGTGGTGTGGAGCTTGGACTGCCATTTTTGTATGGCAGTCAAGCTTGTTTCCTATTTTCATACTTCCTATTAATCAAATTCTGCGCTGAGTTTGGGTTTTTTTCATGATCTCTGTTCTTTTGAAAAACTCTGCAGCCTTTGCAGTAATCGGCGAGTGGATGAATGAATATAATGCTGCTGGGGCTGGGAAAGGGACTGAAGGACTGTCCAGCTCTCTGGCTGTGACTGCATCACATGATGTGGGGCAGGTAACAGTGAAAGAGCTAAAGCTCTGCTGGACACTTCCCTGCCTCCTTTCAGTAAATCTACATCTAGGCAGATCGCAAAAAGAGAGAAAGAACTTCTGAAGTCTCCCCACTGCAAGTATTTTTTTCCTCCTTGGGAACGATGATAAGCACCCTGAGAATTCAGCACCCTGAAGAAGATACATAATGTATCTATACATMATGTATAGTTCAGTACTCTGAGCTGAGAGCCAGTGTAATGCTCCCAAGGAGTGTCATTCATGGGCACATCTATGGCAAAATAAGAGTAGTTCTTAGAGAGTCAGCACTGGGCTGAGGGCTGAGGGCCGGGAAGGGGGGCAGTAGTTGTCGGAGGTTTGGGGAAACCATGAGATGCTGAGGGAGGTGCTGTGTGTAGCAGCAGGAATCTCTGCCTTACTAGCTGTCCACTGCAGTTTGTTAGGGCACCTTACTTCCCTAAATTCCCCTTCCCTCCCCCTTTTCTATGGGAGACTCACCAGTCCCCCTCAAGTACTCCTCAGTACTCCCAAGCCATGTGCAAGGAAGGGAACAGAAGGGCCCACCCTTCCCATCCGCAGTTTCTCCCTGTCTCCTCCCCAAAGTCAGGCTCTTCTTGATCGCTTTTCTCCATAGAGGTAGTCTTAGGACTTGGCAGTGGTCTGTCTTGATGGTGACTAATGGCACCATCAGCCAAATATTAAGGACTAGGAGTAGTACAGCTAGGGGTGAGGTGAGAGGATTTACTTCAGCAGTTACTGGTAGCATTGGCAACTGGGCAAGGGAGGATGCTGCAGTAGGTACCACTCAGACACGGGCTACCCCGGCAAGCATCTTTCATATGCTCGTAACCAGTTCTGAAATTTGAAGAACAGGAAAGCACTGGAAACTCTCAATTATTGTGTTTACATGGGTGAGTCGTCAGAAGGTTCTGTATCATTCTTATCTGAAATCCTTATCATTCTTAGCTCATCTTGATTGATAAACATACTTTTCCTGTACCACAGGAAGATGTGTCTTACTTACAAAGATACATAGATATATAGATGTTTAAAGTGACAAGAGTGAAAATTGGGCAGTACTATTAAGAAATCCATATTGATCCTTATATTTCATTTTAATTAGCAAAAGCTTGTTTCATTTATGATGATCCTTTAAAGTAGTATCATTTATTATATATTACTTGTGGAGAAAAATAGAAAAATTGAAACAAAAAGCATTGTGTGACATTTCTTAAACTACGTTAAACTAACTCACCATTTTTCTTACACATCTATGCATGTGCAGAACTTCGGACACTGTGAGTCACCCCATCCAATCTAATTTCTAGAGGTTATTCATGTGCAGAAGATTGCTCACATGCAGCCAGGCTCTTAATTTCTATGATGAAACAACACAGAATGAAGATCAATAATTGCAGAACTGCAAATATAGCTAATAATATGCAAGTAAACATAAATATACATTATAGTTATTCAGTCATCACAGGTTCAGTTGCTGCCTTTGCTGCACAGTTCCACACCATAGCAGGAGAGGTGAAAATACCCTTTCCTTTATCTAGTCCTGTTCCAAAAGGCAAAGGTTTTGAATGAAAGTAACCGTGTTTATTGTATTTTGTTTTGGATTTAGTGCTATTGCTGTGCCTTAAATAGATCATGAATGCATGTATTGTAGCAAGTCACATTATGATTGAAGTGAATATTAGCTTCAGTCTAATTTATGTGGACTTTTACAGCAGAATTTTGGTTATCACTAGGTGCCTTTCTTACAGTAATTTTAGCTGCCAGATGCTAAAATTAGTGTCTGAATTGAGGTGTCTCAGAGGCTCATGGCCACTTTTAACAGTTTGATATGGAAATGCAAAATTCAATTTGTGGTATCCCCCTGTCAGTTTTCAAGATCCTACTGTTTGAGCATGGGAGTTCTAAACTGCAATCAAATTACAGTATTTTTACTTAATTTGGGACAGTCATTTTTTTCTCTGATTTTGTATTGAAAAGTAGTTGGACAAGTTATAGAGGTATCCAGCCTGAGGCAGACACCTGGCATGGTTAAGGTTTGCTTAAGTTTAAAGCAACCTGAAGAAACACAAAGGCAATTCCCTGTCTTCATTACCAGGAAAGCTAGTAGCTAGTCGCTAGCAGTCACTCAGTTCTGTGGGGGTTTGTATAATGGTTGTAGAGGTTTGGCACCACACTTAACTGTAGAAAAAAAATAATAATGTACTACTTTTTCCATGCTGATGTATTTTCTCCATTGAGACATTTAGTTTGGTATTCTTTCTTCTTCAAAGATCTTTAGGTAATATGTCTACAGTTGCAAAATGACACCAGATTAGGGTATTTTTCATTCACCATTCCTTTACAGATAGGAGTGGAAGTAGCGTATTTGGAGTAGAGGTGTAGTGTGTGACTTCTGTGAGTATGTGAGAATGGAGCTGGGATTAATTCCCAAGGCACTCTACTTTTATGTGAAGTCAAAGTAGTTGTAAGGTGGTTCTTCAGTCACTGATCAGACCCTTCTTTTCGCTTACATATTTGTGTGCAGGTTCAGAGTATCCTTGAAGCCATTTGCTCTCTTGAGTATGTAGTCCATCACTGTGCTCCAGTTCTTGACCTGCCCCTGGCRGTATGTGCCTTGCTCAGCAGATCTTCCTTGAACAGCAGGGCCACTCAATCTGTAGAGAGCTGGCAGCAGGAAACTGGGGCTGAGAGTTTTTGCCAGCTGGCTGATCAGCTGAGGCACAAAGACAATAGTTTATCTATCCTTGCTCTTGTCAGCTCCCAGGATATTCTTGTCCTATAGACTGGCATGACTGATACGATCAATGACAATTTTCATCATTATATTGCTGATCTATGTATATTTTACTCCTTTTCACTATAGATATACATTATTTTTCCATGATTTTACTTCTGTTTGGGGAGATCATCTAAAACACCAYTTCCTATCTTCTGCATTTGTTAAACATAAGCTATAGCCACACTGCCTAAGGTGCAGCATTAATCCCTCAAAATCTATAAATAATCTATGGAGAACTCATTGCCTATACATTTCTAAACCATCTAAACATAATGAGAAATAAAAAGCTGRCACTAGACAGAAGTTCTGGTAACTGAAAAGCTATGTTTAACACTCATGATATATTCTTCAAAAAGGTAGTTGCAAGATTTTTTTAAAAAAAAATAATTGTACACTTATCCATACCTAATATTTCAAAAGTCCTAATTCATTGTTTTTTGCTTGTTTGGTTTTTTAATTCATTGAACTCCATAACTAGGTGGTAAGAGAAGGGATCTCAATAAATGATAGAGAGAGCCCCAAACAATTTAAGATCAGCATTTGTGGAATTTTTCTGCAAACTGAGTAACAATCATCCAAGRCCAAACATTAAGACATATATGTTGCTAATTCCAGGAGCAGCAATGAGCAGTTGTACAATAGCAAGGTAAAAGTGCATTTGACTTATTCTCTGCTAGCAAGTTATACTAGGGATTAATAATGACACATTATTATTTACTAGTTTTCAAACTACTGCCAAGAGAGTACATAAAACTGCTGCCAGGTTATGATTTTAGGCCTTAAGGTTATTCTTCCAACTGGACAACTTGGAAAGCAATTACAACCTTTATCCTGCTCTCCATCTCACCATGGTAACATTAGTTATGTAGCAAATCTCTATTAGCAAATATTTTCTGTTTTGTGAGTACAGTCTATTTAATGCAGAGATAATGTTCCCAGGCTTTACACTTTACAAAATTCAGAAGCAATTAATTCAGCACAGACATCTCAGATTCCAGTCATGATGGTTCCCTAGCAGCCTATGAACAAGCTTTTGATTTACTTTAAGATTTCAAATAGACATTGGTCTCTAAGCTTACTAGAGGTGACTAATCACTCTTGGTTAGGCAACAGCAATTGCTTTTTACTGTAGGAATTTGGAAGATGGTAAATGTTTTCCTAGGCTTCTTTGGATGAGGGAAGAAGCTTTCATCTAAGAGTACTTCAGCTCAGMACAGTTTATTTTCCTAGAACAGGTTAGAGATGACAGTGAAATTTGAAAAAATGAGGTGAATTCCTAAAAYTGGACCAAGTAACACTGCAAGCAAGTCTGGAAGAAATGGGATATATTCAATTACTGCCAATTTTCAAGAAATTTTTTWAAAAAAGAGGGACAGAGTAAGAGAGAACAAGAGAGAAGGTAAGATAATGTACACATTKGTGCTTAGGTCAGAATCTTTGGTTTCAGAAAGTAGTCATATCATGAAGAGAGCCCTAAACATACAAATAAAATCAGGCAAAACCACAGAAGACACAGTAACACTTATACCAGATTCACAGTGAAGGCAGGAAGGCAACAAGATGTATCTTCTTGTTATTTCATCTTGTTATTTCTATCTCTTAACAAAATTTATCAGAGGTTCATCAAAAGAAGTAATCACAATCTTTCCCTGTCCCTCAGTCCTGAGTCATCTCTTATTTCTAGGAYGGCAACATGGTGTAATATGTCAAACTAAGATTACAGAATCTTACTTTCTATTTTATTTACAGCTACCACTAACATGCTGTGTAATGCTGAAAAGATCATTACCTCTTTYTGTTCTGTTCTTTCTGTTCCCTATCTGTAAAATAGAAATAATTATATTAACTTTTCTTTTGAAATCTTCAAGTGAAAACCTATCAATCAAAAATGTTTTAGTCTGACATGTTGTTGAARTCCTAGAATCCTTGGTCCAATTTTGATAAAAGACAGGAAAAATGTTGTAGCCTAAAAGTATTTCTACTGATTTTCTGTCGGTATCTATTTGTCTTTCTTTGCTTATTCATTTTTACTTTTCTTCTATTTTCTCCTCATTAGGATATTCTACTAAAGAAATTTAACTTCCGCAAGTATCTTTTTGAGATACTCTATTTAGTCTACAATTCAGGCAGCATCACCTAGTCTATCGTTCCGTTTAGAGGAACAAAACGTTCCTGGTTAATTCAGAAAGGCTGCAGTCTGTGKTTTGTTCACTTTTTTGCTTATGTTAATCCTCTAATTACTAGTTTCCATCTCAACAGTTTTAAAGATGTCTAACCACTTTTTTTCACAGAGATAACTCTCAAATGTTAACCCAGTTTCAAATGTTTTCACATAGCAAACTTGATGGGATAAAATTTTGTGGGCCACAAAGCACAAACCCACTCAGCTCCACGCTGTTGCTGCTCTGGGCCTGTGATTTGCGTCTGTGATGGAGATTCTAAGATCTCCACACGTAGCCTCCAGATGATATGTATGTTTTCTTCTTAACGACAAGCTGGCTACTTTCAGTCCTTTTGAGGTGCTTTGGCAGTTTCTTGCTGTAAGAGATGCAACACGCAGAAGTTCCTCCTTGGCAGGAGGAAACTCGCTTAAGGAAGAGTAGAGAGAGTGAGCATCGCAGTGAGCAGTATATGTTTCCTGTAGAAAATTTAGAATTGAAGGTGTTTGTTTGAAATGTCCCAAAGCTACRCTCATCGTTACTTTCTTTTACTGGGCCTAGCAAACATCATCTTTCTTGTATATGCTTATATATGCCTTGCAGATCAGCGATTTTTCCATCAGGAAATTGTTTTTCAGACACGTATTAAATCTTAGTGGCCATAAACAGTCTTTTCAAATAGCAGTTTGGCACATGACCAATCACAGGTACCAGCAAAGGCCGCCTTTTCTTTTTTTTTTTTTTTTTTTTTTTTC
>NW_028185128.1:965729-965957 GCF_003343005.1 Rhea americana | reverse complement strand
GAAAGCGTTAGTGGGGGAGTCCTTTTTCTTTTTTTTTTTTTTTTGCAGTTGTTTTCTTTGTGCTGGAGTAGGCACTAGCTTGCCTTTGAAGTTAGTTATGTCTTTAATACTAGTAAAGCTACCAGGAACTATCCCCCCCCTTTTTTTTTCGTTACTACTTTTCATGTGAATCTATATAAATTAAGATTTGCAAGAAATACAGTAATTTTATCAAACTTTGTTATTATT
>NW_028185128.1:961911-965717 GCF_003343005.1 Rhea americana | reverse complement strand
TGAAAATAATAATTTATTTCAAAACTCCTGATTTTAATTCCAATGTTGCTGTAGCTTATACTGTTAAGTACAGTGGAGATCCRTCTTAGAAGGTATGGCAGTGGTTGGAGCAAATTTAGTAGTTTTTGAAAAATAGCAGACTCAAAGAATGGTCTTGATCCAACAAGGTATGTAGGGATATACTTAGTTTCAAGCATACAAGTTGATCCAAGTAGGCCAGAGTGGTATTCGAGAGTCATGCCTCAAAGCTAATGTGTTTAGTAAGCCAGCAAGTAGTGCAGTTCCACATAATGTGAATTATAACCAGCTGGTATGACGTTWGACTTTCTTTTTAAGTGAACATTCTTTGCACAATACAGTTTTACATATTACACACAAAATCCATTTAAAAACATCTACACTAAGAAATAATGTTCAATTTGAAAAGCCAAGTGTTCAAAGTTATGAAATGCTGGAATGGAGGCTGCCCATGTAACCTTCATTTGGCACCATACATGTATATTATGACTGAATACTTACTAATGTGACTGTATCCATTTCTTCCTATGCACCCCTTCCTAGTTTATTCAGTGTAGTGTGGTATACTTACAGAATGCAACATTTGTCCTCATTGCTTAACTAGTGGTTACACCATGCAATGAATGAAGAATTATTCCTTTCCTCATGATCCTTTCTAGAGCATTCATCACAATAGTGCCCAAGTGAATCATAAACATTAATGATTATATCTCTGCTATGAGATGAAATGCATTTTGTTATCTCCATTTAACGCCCATGGAAGTGTAACAAAATCCCTCTCTGGAGGCCAGCAATCAATGGCATTGCTGGAACTGGAAATGAGGGCCCAGTCTAGTGCCCATTCCCCTGGATTGTGCCACTTTTCTCTTGGAAGTGCTGAGCAGCCCTGGCTCTCATCAACTTCACCTGCCGTTTTGAGCATTAAAAATACCTGTTCACACCCACAGCACTGGTATTCAAAAAAAACTCAACTAGAAAATAAAAGTTCAGACAGGCAAAAGAGGGCTCTCYCAGAAGCAATAAAAACAAATACCTAAAGTAAACAAGCTTTTCAATGAACTGATAAAACCTAATGGAGATGCATCTTCTGTTATCTTAATGTTTCACTTTCCTCACTTCAAAAAATGCAGTTCTTCCTTATAATGCCTACAGCATACCCGCTGGGGAAGAAGCACGCAAGCTATGCCTAGGATGCTATGTGTTACCCGTCAGGACAGAACAGATACGACGACTGACTGGCATACTGCTGCCAAATTGAATATGTGAATGGATGAATTTGGTCTGCTTTTCCCGGTGAGGTTTGAGCAAGTATTCCAAATCCAGCTCCTGACTCTTGTAAAACTTACTGGAACTTACTTATCTCTGTAATGTCTCTTCCCCTTTCACCTTTTTATATATAACTGAAGTGAAACAGCTTGTTCAAAAGCTATTATGGGGGGGACTGATGGGCAAAGGGACATGCAGACAGTTTAAACATGTAGGCCATCTTTCCGTGGCAAACCAGAAGCAATATTCCTTCCCTATAAAAATTCCTCAACAAGAGAAGGGCTTTTATCTCTGAGAAGGCAAAAATATCTCCAGTTCCACAGAGAGATTTTGCTCTTTCTGGCTTGTACATGATGGCTGCTTGGATACTTGCAGTGATAAAGGCAGTATAATATCTTCGGGTAGAAAAATGAAAATAAGGAGTTTTCTTCCAACTGTCATGTTGATAAACTGGCAAATAGAATGCCAATGGCTTTCAGACACAAAATAATGTCAGAAATTGRATATGAAAAGACAATCTAGAAAGGAAGAGCCTTACTTCCTACCAGTGTCTGGTGTCATTTGGTTTATAAATGGAAGAATTTCTGATAAAATATGCCTGTTGGTTATTATAATTTAGTTCAGTGAGACTTGTTAAAGAATAAATGTGAAAACTCATATGATAATATCTGTATGATAGATGTTTGATGAGCCTACATAATCCTCAATATCTCTGGAGTGTGTATTTTTCAAAGGAATTTCAAAAAGTGGTCACATTTCTTGGGCTCATCTAAAATTTACATGTTCATGGCATAACAGCTCAGCCAGATAATTATTCAGCCCTTCATCTTTTTGGAGGCAGATAATTGGGTTTGATGTGGTCTATGCCCCAGAGATTTTTCTGATGAGACTTTAAAATTTAGGATTAGATAATACGTGCTTTGATGTGTAGACATTTTGAGCAACTGTAATGGTTACATAAAAGGAAACTCCAGCCTTTAGCAGAGTTTGCTAACACACTAGAACAATTCTGTCTAAAAAGCATGACAAGAAAAGTTATCTGGACCTTATCACAGTTTATCATTGACTATCAGGCTCATTTGCTGTCTACCTGATGCTATRCTTGCTGTTCTGAACAGTTCAGTGTGATCAAACCATGCCACTGAATTGTCCATAGAACTRCATTCTGAATTTAAATCCTTCTTGTGCCGTTAGATATTGTTTAAAGTTTGGATAAGAATTCATCATCTCTGCCTTTCTTAAGCTGTCATCTATGTTTTCTATTTTCCATTCCTCACACTGTGATAATTCTGAGCAACTGTGGAAACCATCAGTTTTGGACTACTGATATATGTTATATGTTTAAGCAGTTCAAACATGAAATGCTCAAATTATTGTTTCTTTAGTTTGTGCAACCCATGTACAAGGACTAAAACTATAGATTGTAGTGTATATATGGCATATGATTAAACCTCATGTTTCTTTAGTGATGCCCACAGAATTGCAGTGGAGAAGCACCTCACAGCAGTGAAAATATTCACAGTTACAAGGGGAAATTACTGCCATCATAACTGCTTATAGCTTATGTTGTATTTCTGCATATAGAAGACAACTGAGAAAGACACTGCTACACTGCAAAGTTCGAAATCTTAACAGCTGTGCCAATGGACAATTCAAACAGAATTATGCGAGGATTATATACATTGTATAGTGTATATAATGATGTGATGTACAATGTAAAGCATATACTCTATTAATCCATTTTATTTTGTATTGTATATTTGGCAAATTAATAAAAGCTCATTCATTTATGTGAATGGCTCATGGATATGGCGGGAGCTGGCAGATGTTGTTGCCAAGCCGCTCGCCATCATCATTGAAAGGTCCTGKAGAACTGGAGAGGTGCCTGAGGACTGGAAGAAAGCCAGTGTCACTCCAGTCTTCAGGAAGGGCAAGAAGGAGGACCCAGGCAACTGTAGGCCGGTCAGCCTCACCTCCATCCCTGGAAAGGTGATGGAACAGCTCATTCTAGATGTCATTTCCAAACATATGGAGGAAAAGAAGGTGATCAGGAGTAGTCAGCKTGGATTCACCACGGGGACTGACTTCAGCAAGGCTTTCGACACTGTCTCCCATAACATYCTCCTAGAKAAGCTCAGGAAGTGCGRGTTAGACGAGTGGACAGTGAGGTGGATTGAGAAATGACTGAAAGGCAGAGCTCAGAGGGTCRTCATCAGTGGTGTGGAGTCTAGTTGGAGGCGTGTGGCTAGTGGTGTCCCCCAGGACTCAGTGCTGGGTCCCATCCTGTTCAACTTCTTCATCAAAACCTGGATGAGGGGACAGAGTGCCTCCTGAGCAAGTTTGCYGATGATACCCAGCTGGGAGGAGTGACTGACACACCTGAGGGCTGTGCTGCCATTCAGAGAGACCTGGACAGGCTGGAGAGTTGGGCAGAGAGGAACCTCCTGAGGTTCAACAAGGGCAAGTGCAAAGTTCTGTACCTAGGGAAAAATAACCCTAGGCACCAGTACAAGCTGGGGGCT
>NW_028185128.1:841780-961406 GCF_003343005.1 Rhea americana | reverse complement strand
TGACCGTGAGGGGGAATTTCTTCCCTGTGAGAGTGACGGAGCACTGGCACAGGTTGCCCAGAGAGATTGTGGAGTCTCCTTCTCTGGAGATCTTCAAGGCCTAACTGGATGCAACGCTGTCTAACATGCTCTAGGTGRCCCTGCTGAGCAGGGAGGTTGGACTAGATGATCTCCAGAGGTCCCTTCCAACCTGACTGATTCTATGATTCTATGATATAATATGAAAAGGGAATTCTGAAGAGGAAGCATTCCCAGATAATTTAAGCAGCATATTATTTGAAGAGAGATTTTACTATAGGCATGGAACCGTTTAGGAACATTTCCATATGGTGTGACTTGCTGATAGGTTGTTATTCCATCACAGCTCTGCTTATTTGCACTGCAAAAAAAAAAAAAAAACGTTCTGTAGCTAATGAACAAGGCATGTTGTTGTCCTTTCTTTTTGCTTTTCTTTGCTTYTAAGAATGACTAGCAGGACTAGAAATATCTTCTCTTTTGGATGACAGGGCTTGCTTCTCATACTCTTACCTACTTGACAATTGGTTTCTTGAATTGTAGAGTTGTTGTGAAATATAATGAGCAGACTGTGCAGGTATGAAACTTCACACCAGAGGAATTTCTTTATGTAATCATTCGTTATYCTGTACAAGTTTTTGCTTGTATGCTGTGTTTCTCAGCTTTGTCACCCTTAAATTAAAACGAGGCTGCAGGGACCTATTTCTATATAATAATGATTGAGTAAAATGAGTCTTTTAAGGTTTAATAGGTCTGCAGAAAGTGTAAATCTTCCAGTCCTTCTCCGTAAACGAATCACACATTCTGATTTTACTTGTTAAGAGATGTAGCTGTAGTTATCTGAATCGATCAATTACTCCCTCAGTTCTAAAGTGTTCATAATTTAAAAGCAGTATGTCTAGTGTACTGCTTACACTACATTTTCTACTAAACACAATGAGGGTGGAAAGATAAGGATTTCACGTCCAACTGCACAGGCACAAATCATTACTTATATGGATCACGGCCCCTGTTTGAATAAACTTTTTTCACAGCAACACCAGGTTATGATTATTCACAATATTTTAATTCTCTCTTGTAATCTGATCTTCTCACTATGACCTAACCTTCATAAGACTGAAACACCGTTGCCATATCTAATTATCATATTGTTACAGTACGTTACCTACTTAGCAGAGTTATGTGCAGAAGTCCAATTGTTAAGTTGTAGTCAGGACCCAGGTGAAGAGAGCCATAACACTATTAATTAAATATTTTTCATGTTAGAACTGCCAGGCAGTGATAATATTTCAAATGTCTAAAACAGATGAAAGCAAACTTGTGCCCAATCCTTAGGAAATATGTGGAATTAAAATATATTTTCGTTCATACAACATTTACATACAACATTTCTGTGATCTTTTTTCTCCCAAGAGCCCGCCAATGCTCATACAAAATGCAAATGTAATATTAACCACACTCTGGTTGTCTCTGTGATTCTGTGATTCTATCTCCCATTTCTCCCATCCTCCTGAATATCGTATGACAATTTTTCTCTTTTCTAAACTATTCTGAGATACTTTGAGTCCAGAGTTAAGGTTCTTTTTCTTCCTTGTTGACAATGTAAAGGAAGAGTATCCCAACCTACATAAAAAGACATAAGATGTCCAGAGGAAGGTTCTGCTTTTATGATCAACACTAGGAAAATCAATTCATTACTGATTTTCAATTTTACATTTCAGACAAGTTCTGTTCTTTGTCCTTTGTTTTTTCAACATCACTTTTATGATGTTATTTGTACAGCAGTATCACTTCTGGAGAAAAGGAGGATGCTAATATTTCTGTTTTATTAGTGAAAATCCTCTCTAAACTATTTTTTGTCTCCTTGACCTCACTATATACTTTACTGTTGGCTAAAATAGGGAAAGGTTTTTCTGCTGATGCTAGGTCAGCTATTGGCTGTGCTAAACATCTGTCAATGTAAAAGTATTTGGAGCAGAGATTTAAGAACAAAGGATTTGAATTCTTAGTGGGATAAGTTTTAGTTTCACGGCAGTGAAGTCAAAGATTTGACAACTACTTTGAAAATGACTAATCRTTTATGGTTGCTGTTTTCCCAGGCTGTGAACTGTTTTTTTGCTGTGAACTACCAAGGTTAAAGAGGATCTGAATCCTCTGGGATGTGGAGGAACTTCAGACATGTTCAGATTGAACTCTGCTGCTCWGGCCTGAGGTTTAGCGTAAGCTGCCCAGGGTAGCAGTGTCAGCTGGTCCTGCAGTGACTTATGTCATCTCACTAGATAACACTATGCAACCAAAACCCTTTGGCAGTGCTAGCTGTACAGAAGGAAGAGGACTTTTGTCAGCTTCCCTTATGTTGTTTCTGTAGCTGATGTAACAAGGTCAGCAGGGAATCTATTCCTATATGCTATGTTTCCACTTAAGCGCTTTGCAGATAAAGCCTTGTTCATAATTCAAAACGTTTGATATTGCTTCTTCCATCAAAATCTGTGTGTGTGAAACACTAAGGACTGCCATGTCCCATCACATATGTACAACGTATTGTTTGTGTACATTAAGCCATCTGTTCAGATAAGCTTTTTCTGACTGTATGTCAATTCAGAACAAGACAAGGTTATGATTATCTTTATTTATAATATTACTCTAGTTCTCTCTAGCATGCTGACATCCACTTGTGATCTGACTTCCCACAATGTAAATTAGTTATAGCAGCAGAAACTCTATGGTAGGTAAGAGCTCCTTGTCATACCACTCACAAGTTATAAGCTGTGTGCAAGGGCAGCTCAGCTGTCTCTGTGCTGCACATCTGGAGGGCATTCTTGAGGAGACGAGGCAGCAGCCCTAGTTAGCATGTGGGAATGAGATAGGAGCTGGACTCATTATGGCAGGGAACTCTGTGCCGCAGGAAGGCTTCCTTTTTTTTAAGTGAGGCTGAGTTACACGAAGATGAACATCAGTGATCTAGATAAAGTTTCAGGACATCGCCTTACTTCTTGGTTGTATTATTAATTACACTTTGTGAACAGAATTGCATGCCACTTCTTGTGAGAATAATTATTTGAACCCTTTATTTTTAAACAATCCAAGTTTGATGTTAGAGAGCTCCTGAAYGTAGAACAAAACAAAAGTATTTCTGAAGAAGGTAAAGATGCAACTTGCCACAGGCACTTGGAAGCAAAAGGGGAGAACTAAGACAGGGCAAGAATCAAGTAAAGCAAGTAAATGAAGATGAAGTTGTCTGAAAGAGGGGATTAGTTGAAAGGGTTTGGCTAAGACACACAGTGTAATCTGAAATTTAGGCAGTGAATCTTTGCACTGAGTGCTGAGCTAAGTAAGCTTTGGATCATGTCCAAAAGACAAATTGTTTACCAAGTCAACCTCATCAAAATTTTTTACATAGGCATTTTGATCCACTTTTAGTGAATAAAGTAACCCAGCAATGTTTTTTAAACTTATGGAGTTTATTTCGTAATATACTGTGCATATCTTACTGAGARTTGTGAAAGTTAATTTTAGTCCACAGACAGTAAGCACCTAGCAATGGACACCTTGAAGAACTAGATCTCAAATGAAGTCAAAAAACACAGAACTTCAAAACTGCTGATAACTAGAGGTTATCATTCTTATCCTACATGTGAATATCTGGGTCTGCAAAAAGTTATGGTGACTTACTAAARATTGAAGAGTAAGCCCAAAGCAAAGTTAGGAGCAGGATACAGCCCTGTGTTGTAGCCTCTGGGTGATTGTTCTGTATGATCACAACACTATCACAGAAAAGTCAGTTTTATCTCAAAATATTGCACATGCCATTGTGATTCCTGTATCTCTGAACTTGAGGGACTCACAGTTTAATAAAGTGAAGATTACATGCAGTTTAATGAAAACCAAGATGACAAAATATTAACTCCAGTATGAAAATAAGGTCAATTCAAAGTAGTTTGAACCTGGAATGATTGCTCTGCGAGAGTAAAGTGGAAACCTTATTCAGTTTTAAACATATGGAGAACAACTTCTTGGAAAAYACACGCTCCAGATCAAGTTTTCTGTTCTCATCATTCACATAATGATTAAGTATAAGAGAAGGCTGTTTAGTTCCACTCARACTATACCGAAGTCATTAGCCCCATAGCCCATAGCACTTCAAAGATGTGCATTCCACTGTGCTGTGCATGACTCCTGAGCATAGTGAGGGGTAGTCTCTCTTCAAAGAGCCTTCTTCTTCTCAAAGGAGAGAAAAACGATTAGAAAGCAAGATGGTTGTTCTCATTTCATAGAAGAGAAACTAAAGGATAGATGACATTATTTRCACAAAGTCAGCTATCTGGACAAATTGAAAAATGTTTTCCAGCAAAGCAACAATAAAAAAAAAGATTAAAATTTCATTCTGAGTATTTTGAACATTTAGAAAATGCAATATAAAGCAATTTAAGAAAAAGATCTTTACATTTGAAAGTCAAAACATTTAATTCTGAACTGGAAGTAAGTTTCAGAGCGAGGAGCTGAATGCAGGCACCAATGCCAAGCTGATCTCTGAGTATAAGGCTGCCTTACAACCCTAGTGTTTCAGCACATTCTAGCATTTGTGTGTGTATTTCCTGGCACCTAATTRTATTAATTTTTAGATCTTATTGAGTGAGAACGTTTTTAAGAAAAGAGTTGTACTTGGAAACTTRTTAGTTGAAACTGAAAGGAATCACTGAAATATGTCAGTTTTATGGAACTTTCATTAGAAAATAGGTAAGCCTGGGGTAGCTTTCCTGGTCAAAATCAGAATGCTGTAGCTGGTGTATAATTGTCAGGGAGTAAGGTCCTCATGGACAATATAATATAATCCCAGCTYCTCTTGATTCAGAAGAGGACCTTGAACCAAGGTTTCCTGCATTGCTCCTTATCACAAGGTGAGTCATAGTCAAGGATCATTTGGGAATTATTGTCTTTTGTGTAAAAAATCAACTATTCAGTGGGCAAGTGACTAGAGATAGGAAAGACAGAGGTTTCTGTGCCCATGGGTATTGTTCTTGTATGTCCTGGAGCTGTTTTGTCATTGTAATATACAAAAATGTTTTTCTTTTGAGTCTTGTTGTTTCATCTCAAATGTAATTAGGAAATATCAAAAATGTCGGTTAGTAAACAGAGCRAATTTGGCCATTGATAGGGACTGAACTGGTGATTACTGTCACTAAAAGTAGCAAGCATTATAGCCCACTGAATGACATGGCTCAGAGGAAAAGAGAAGGCATACATGATGCAGCGACTTTCAGCATGCTACAAGCTGACTGGGATATGGTATGAGAACTAAATCATTCTGAAAAGARCTGAGTTAGAGGGCAGGGTAAGACAGGTAGAGAGGAGTCATTTTCTGCAGAGTTCCTAATGAGGAATGTGGTGAATGTTTTGTCCAAGCACAAGTAGAAACGGTCTAGTCTGAGTTCAGTCCACTATGGCTGGACATCGGTGGTCTCTTGGCTATGCCACCTCCTGTCCCCTACCACATCCAATACATAATCAGTCACTTGCCCCAGGCCTTGTCTCCTACACTTGCTTCCTTTTATCTACAGTTGCTCCTGAGTCTATGCCTCAAGCTCTCAACCAAATGAATGGCTCAGAAGCATTGCATCAAGCTAGTTTTTTCTAGTGCATCAAGTCACAGTTTTTTTCCTAGCACTTCAACCTCTTAACAAACCTGGAGATCCTGTACTTTCAACAAAAATAAGTTAAAATAACAACACCCATAAATTAAAAGTTTTACAGCCTTCAAGGCCAGCAGAGGCTWTCTCATTAACTAATCTGGTTCCTGTGTAGCATCCTGTGTAGCTTTAGTACTGAGCCCAGCAACCCATTTTGACTGATTCAGAAAGTAATTTGCTTTGCTCTTGACAAGAATTGATTCAGAAGTGTGAAGGAGCACCGAAGTGTATACCTCCAGTAGAAGGACAAGAAAGTTTTAAAAGAGAGAAGAATCAGAGCTTGAGTAAGCATAATCTATGGYACTTTCAATTGTCTGTCTTTTTTCTCCAGATGTCTGCCAGTATCTATGTCCTTCTGGCACCCTTGAGCTTGAAAATGTTGTGAAATGTAAACACTATTTTTCTGGACTAAAATGATGCAAATGAGATAAGGCATAGATAGTGCCTGAAACTARGTCCATAAAAAAAAGAAAGCACTAAGCAAACCACCATCTGCACAGCCTGTAGAATAATAACACTGAAATGCTAATCTATGGATTGATGTTGTGATCTGATATGGTTTCCAGCAAGCTTTCATCAGTCTTCACTGCAGCTGATACCTATTGTCATGTATCCTCTAAAAAAAGGCTAATTACTCAACAGAATTAATTTTTTGTGCATAGTGCTAAATGCTTAGCAAACTGAAGAGTATCATGTCCCTGCCATTGCACAAATATAGTCCTCTGTACAGTCTATTGTAGCAGATGTTAGCATTTCTTTAGTTTGCCAATCTCAAAACAATCATTTTCAAGGAATAAGGAACTCCTTGAGCTGGTCTGGTCAAAATTTTTCTTATGAAAAAGAGAAGAAATTAAGGAAATCTTAAGAAAAACTTAAAAACAATCATGAAAAATTTTAACAACATATAATGTGAAAATTYGATTTTTAAGAAAATCATCATTTTCAATCATTAGATACAATTAATGAAATATTTTCAAATTACTTTTCTTTACTAAAAAGACTTCTTTCCCTCTGATGTTTCTTTTGCAATCCTAAACCTAAACGACATCAGTATTTTCAAAGCTCATTTTTTAGACTAAAAGCAGAATATAAAATATGTTTCTCTGTGCCCATACAGTCTGTAGACAGGACATGTGATCTATGGCTCAGTATCTCACCAACATGATCCACGTGGCAATATAGAAAATATGCCTAACAGTCGCTGAGGGTTCCAACAGTTCTCAACTAATCTCCAAAAGCAGTAAGATCATCTGTCATTTTTGTAATAGCCCCATGTTCAGTCTAGATTAGCTATTTATCTTCTCATTTGTTCTCAATGGGTGTTCTAGTGATACACTGTCAAGAGTGTCATTGTAAACATTGTAAACAAAGATCGCAAACATCCTACACAGCCTTATATCTCATAGATCTTAGCTSGATTTTACCTCCTACTGCCTCCGTGCAGCCTCACGGACTTCAGTGCTCCAGCCTGGGCTGCTGTAAAACTGCGTACTGCTGCTGCAGATGGTGAGAGAGATTTGTCAGCTACCTCCTTTATTTTGCAGAAAAGGTGGAGAAAAGAGACCGTGGCATATCAGGAAGATACTGGCCTAGCTACGAGGCCTGGCCTGGAAAGGGAGCTTGAAACATTCAAACTGCAACTCTCAGCAGCTGGAAGCAGATGCACAGATTTCTCAGCAGCTCTTTGCAAAGAGGTACTCCCCTATGCACAKGCAAAGTCTAGATATAGGTATGAATTTTTACATTAAACATTTTAATTGAGCAGCCAGTGGGCTGCTTGGCCTGGAGGCATGGACATTCTCTGACTTATTTATCCATGCATTTAATTCTCTAAATTATGAAGTATCCTATCACAAAACAAGAAGGTAAAATATCACAATGGTATCACCAAGTGCTATAATTTTACATGTTGCTGTTAAGCTTCCTTGAATACATTCTCTTATCAGTCAAAGTTACAGAATCATCAAAACAGGAAGCCTCATTTTGTATTCATTTTAATCACAGAACTTGAGCTCACCTTTAGCAAAAGAAACACTCTAATACAAGCTAAGCTCGCGTTTATTTTTTTGTCTTCAGCCACTTGCCCAACCCTGACAGAATTCCTCCAATAATCTTCCTGTAATCCTTTTCACTGCAAATTGACACAAATATTTGGAATAATTTTGATTGATGGGGGAAAAAAAAACAGCTTAAAATCCCCAGGAAATCATCTCTTTCCTTCAGCTGTCATTTCACAGGCAACTGTTGAAATGTCCATTGTGTTCTTTTGACAAAACATGTCTGCTAATGCAGCGATCTAGCAATGCTGGTTTTACCAGCAACTTCTTTCAAATTAGCTTGTGTGCTTAATAACAGAGGAGAGGTCAGACTCAGGGCTCAATTCAAAATACCTGGCTGTTGCTGAATATTCAGAATCTTGTTGACTACTAATAGTGCCCACCTACAGGAAGAATTATTGTTATATTTATGTTAAAGATCACATGATGAAATTCAACTCTTATTTCTTCTGTTATTCTACTCAAGGAATTTCTCTAATTAGCACAGACTTCCTCCCTGCCCCCACCAAGTTACAGCATTTTGTTAAATCATCACATGGCTTGCAAGTAACTGAATAGCATGGTGCTTTTAATGAAATACTTAATTGGAAGGAAAAAAATGGCCATGTCAGTTCCTGGTCCCTCCCTCCTTCTTTAAATCCCTGTTATCGCTAATAGAGGTAGAAGATAGTAATTTAATAAATAATAAGGTGGTGTGAAGTTAATGGACCCGACCACCTGGAAACTTGCCAGGGCACTTGTGTGTTCCAGCCAAAGGAAAGTTTGGACTGGTTGCCACAATTACACTTACACTTGCTGTTTAGCTTCATGTTCGTGTACTGTTCACAAGCATGGATGATTCTCTGTTGTAAACAGTATCCCTTTCTCAGATGTTCATGGTATCTATTCCCTTTTCAGGAATAGTAGCATGGCACTGGAAAGTGGAGAGCAGTAAAAGCAACAGTTGACTTCAGAACATAGTTCACAAGTAAATGTTAATTAGTAAATAAACTCACAGCAAATTTTCAGAATTAATAAAAACTGATAGCTGAAAATTAGACTTACCTTTGTTTGCAGTCCCCCTGTTAATGTGCAAGGTAAGGTACCACAGGGTACATAGTGCCCTAACTCTGGAAAGCACTTATSTGTCTTGCTGGAAGAGATGTCTCCTGCGCTGCGGTAGTAAGGCAGGAGATGTGCTCAGAGCTTAGATTTTTATTAAGGCCTCACTCTGGCCAAGTTTCTGTGGATCATAGACATAAGAGCAGAGCAACACAGTTAATGAGGGATTGCCATCCTGTGTGCAGTCTTCATGCTTGTGCCAGTTTGAATTATTTAATATTATTTGAATAGGTTTTTAGAAATGTATTTTAATATTTGTCTATATGTGTGTATGTGTGTGCAGATATTTTTATCTTGCTGGAGACTTAATCCTTTGGCAGTCAGCTCTGAAGTGCTTTGGAGTGTAGCCAAAATATTACTTTCTGAAATCTTTTTGAAGTTCTCCTTCTTTCTTGAACCGTGAAAATATTTAATTTTCTTCACCTCAGACTATCTTTTCTTTTTTTAAAAAAGGATACTGCCAGCCTTGTCAGCTTTGCATTATATATCACCAAGCATGCTTTGTGAAGCATACCAGATGAAAAGAGGGCTGGCGTGCGACTGCATGTGTGCTTTGGCATCCTATGGAGAGGCTGTGTTAATGGACTCATTTTGGGTGATTAGAATTTCTCTGCATTGCAGGATAATAAATGAATAGCTGTTTTAATGATTTTGCAAGACCAAGGCATCTGATAGATGTCAGTGACTTACCTGTATCTCCCAGTGACCATGTAGCTTCAGGATGATCCAATACACCATTCAAAGTAAATTTGTGCAAAGCRTTCTTCTTTCTATCCTCCAATAACAGCATGCTCGCTTATTTTTGCAGGAATAATGGGTTATATGTTAGTGGAATCCAAAAATGTGCTAGGTGCTCTGTATAAGGAATAAGAGTTCTTATTTCAGGGAGAAGAAGAGAAAGGAAACAGTATCTAAGCAAAAAGAACAAGCACACATTCTGTTTCTTCCTTATTACCAACAGACTTCTATGTTACTCCCAATACTGCTTGCTGTGCTCTTGCTAATTACATAAGATGCCTAATTTGGGGGGATATTGTGTTCTTTCTATTGTCTAATACATACTTTTTTTTAACTTCAGATGTATAAAGGAGGGAGGAGTCAGAATATTTCTGAACTGATGAAATGTTTAACTAAAAGATTAAAAAATTCTAATATTTTTGTCCCTTATTTCACATAGGTTGCTAAATTTGTAAGGATACAGCCTAAGATTTTGCAGCATTTTCTCTTTCTCTTCCCCATTTTCTCTTTAGTCAGATGCTTGGCTGTCTTAACAAATGCAACACATGACATAATTTATCTCATTTTTAACCATAAGAAAAATATTTTTGAACTTACTTGCTTTTCAGATTGCAAATACAAATTGTTTTCACTTGCCAATGAGAAGCTCACTGAATTTTATTTTGGATGTGAGAAAAGAACAAGTTAGTGACACTAATTATTTGTCACTTGTAAATGATTCATTAGGGATTATTATATCACATTATATCTAACTGCATTAGATAAGTATCCCCACAAATAATGTGAATTATGAGTTAAAATATTAGAGCATTTTGGTTGCCTCACAAAGCTGAGTATTATTCTTCCCCTCATACCCACACACCAGAGACCTGGCAGCCCCCTGTGTCTCCTTGCTCCCTGCAGCCCACAATATCTTGCTTTCCTTTTTGCAGAAAGTAGCTAATAAAACACCAGGATCCCATTGCACATGTATACAGTAAAAACAAAAAAAGAAATGATCATGTCTTTGAAATTAAACAGGGCTGGATACGTATGCTTGCCAATGTCTATATATCAGGAGCTATGGGAACAAGGCAGCTTTCGCAGCCTGTGCTGCATATTTATGTCACTTATGTCTTGTATGCTATGTCTGAGCATGTGATACAATCAAAAGCTACTGCAGAATCCTCTTTGCTAAACTGGTGAAAACTGGTCTTATAAAGAGGCAAAATATCAAAGACAGCACTGCCCAGCAAACCAAGTTGTCAAATTTCTTGGATGAACTATAGCTTAAGGAAAAAATGTGATTGTCTCTAATTTGATTAATAGTAGTGACAACAATAGCCCAAAATAACACCATTTATATTGTCAAATTATTCCTAGATGAATAACCTTTCTCTTTTGTTTAAATAGCACACAGTCATAATAAATGTCAAGGGATAATGGATGCATCTAGATTTTCAACAAGACAGAACTGYTTGACAGTTTAGAACTGCAAGAAATATCCCACTGAGCAGAAATAAAAAAACCCCAAAGATGCTTTTTTATATTTCTGAGTCTGGCTGACAGTCCACCTCTACGTGTATCATTGAGGACTGCTACCTTGACACTGCATTAAAGCTTTACAGCACCTGCTGCTGAAAGACTTTGCTTGAAGTTGCTTAGAATTTTTTTAAACTGTTTGTTTGGGCTGCAATTTTCCAACAATTTGACAATTCTCAAATTTAAAAAGGTAGAATAAAATATTTCTTTCTGTCAGTTAAAAAAAAAAAAAAAAAAGACCAACAGCTTCTTTGGCAATCACTGGAATTCAGTCAGAATTGACTTTGAGGATCAGGCATGCAGTGTGTGTGCCAAGAGGGTACAAGGGATGAGGTAYGGGGACTGGGACCTTCTCCCTTGCACAGGGACATTGTAGGAGGTCTGTGGGGAAGAAGACAGATCTGGCAGGCAGATCACTTGTTCCAGACTGTGCCAGAAGCCCCAGCACATGCCTCTAAGCTCACTGACAGTGTCCYATCTCCCTGTAGCATTGGTCTCTACAGAGGAGAACCCCTAATTGCCAGACAGTTACTTCAAGGACTAGGCTGTAAATCGATATATTTCAACTGCTTAGCAGCAACCACTGGGGCCRTCACTGCTCTGCTGCCGGGTGCAAATTCTGGACTCTGTTTCAGCTTGCTTGAAGGAGATGGTAAATTTTGCCCACAGGAACAATGTTAACTTGTACCAGCTGCARACATCTGCTCTCAGAAATCATAATCTAGTTTTGTTCCCTTTATATATGTATATATGTGAAGACAGCTTTTAAAGACAGGAGCAAACACCATTTTTCCCATAAGCTCCCTTTCTATTCAGCAGTAGGGTGGGCTTGTTTTAGGAACGAATCAGGGATATGGTAAACGAAAAGCAYGCAGTAAATGAACAGGGGGATTGAGGAAAGACAGAATACTATCTTTCAGCAACTTGAAATCYGAGGTCTGATTTCAAGCTTTGGGCACTGTAGGTGGTTCCAAAGAAAGCTCTATTTTTATATATGACTTCTTTATAATAGGATAATGTTATGTAATATGAAGTAGGCTGGCCAATCTGAAGACCCAGAATTAATGGTTTGACCTGTAKCTCTTTCTGTCTCAGTTTTACATTAGCTTTGTGGAATTAATAGTATCCTAATGTCTTATAGGAGAGTTATGAGATAAAACTAATTTGGTTAATATGAGAAGAGCTTCATAAAGAAAACTTCTTCACCTTCTGATCAAAGAACAACGATAAAATACTGAGAATCTACTCACTATCTCAGCACTGTCTATCCTCTGCACTGAAAGAGAGAGGTGTTATGCTTATAAGCAATGTCACAACGCAAATAAGCAATGAGTAGAGTACGATTTATTAATTCACAGGCATAGRCTATTCACATACCAGAGGGACAGAAAGAGAGATTAATCAATAGTTAGCAAATAAAGCASAGTCTACGTACCACCAAGCAATCTGGGCTCTCAACTTCRAAGAGTTTCCTGGTCAGGCATCCTCGAATTAGGGAGGAGGTGACTTGCATCTGTCTCTCCTAGAGTCCCCGTCCCTTACCTATAGATATACCTGACAGTGATGACCACAAGTCATACGGCAAAGCTTTATTCAGCCAGTGGAACTAAGATGTGGTTCAGATGAAACAAAGAGATRTGGTTCCAGGTGGTCAGTTCCTGGCAGATTGTCCTGTTCACAGGACAATGCAGCTSTCCAGGTCTTATTAATAAAGCAAGTTGTATCAGCCCTCAGGTATCCRCTCACATTAATAACAGTGACTGGAGGGTAGCCTGTGGAAGCAGGTGTACTTAATCAATATAACAATGGGGTTCAGTGTAGCCTCCCCTACAAGAGGTCCTATAAAAAGCAGATAATTATTTGATGACATAATTAAAGGCTTTGTCCTAGTGGATGTCTAAAAAGAAATCAGAATTATAGTTGGATAAACAGTCTTACTTTGAACATGTCCTATTTCAGAATGCTTGATTTTAGGATAGATGATCACAAGCTATGTTAGTGTCACTTTTAATGTTTAAGATCAATATAGACAGATAATCATCTACAAGATAGAAGTAGGTATTGAGAATCACTCCTATTTCTGCTATGCCTTGTGTTACAGGATCCTCCCTTTGAGCAACAGTTTGAAACATTTCTTCAGAAAGGCACCTAAACCTATTAAAGGGTCAACCTACAGGTCACCGATCTGATTTATATAGATGCTTAATATCTTAAGCTGCCATTAGCTTCAGGAGAAGAAGAGGACTGAAACAGGCTATTTCTTTTCTTTAAATGTCAAATAAGAATTTAGTGCTTAGCTTTAGGAAAATATTTGCAAATGTTGGTGTTAGTATATGATGTGTCAGCCTCCTCACCTGCCAAATGGGGAGGACAGTGCTACATCCCACAYAAACATATTGCATTAAAAAC
This sequence comes from Rhea americana, assembly GCF_003343005.1. Classification (NCBI taxonomy): domain Eukaryota; kingdom Metazoa; phylum Chordata; class Aves; order Rheiformes; family Rheidae; genus Rhea; species Rhea americana. The sequence continues at coordinate 947,878 of NW_028185128.1, read as the reverse complement.
AGATTAAATCCATGATTATTTTATACTCTGTAAAGGAGAGGAGTGTTGGTAACCTTCCAAAAGCCAGCCTTTAAAGAGCACAAATGTCTTTYACCTAGATCACACAAATCTTAGAGGCAGAAGGGACTTCTGGAGTAAGTTGTTTAAACATGCACAGAGTATTTGTGTAAAATGTCACATGGTCAGTTTTAAAGATCTTCAGATAGAGTGCAGATCATCATGAGGTCAAAATCTATCCTGAGAAACCGAAATGTATGAGAAGCATGAGCAGRTAGATTTCTTTGCATCTAACCCTTTCCCTCTTATATCTGCTAGTAAAAGTGCTGCTTACCGACAGTTAAAAGGTAGACATGTACCTCTTAGTTATTAAATTAAGACAAAGTAACTACTTTTTCTGCATGGCTTGAGATGATTGTCAGTGATGAAGACTAAACCACACCGTCATTACCAACTGAGTATTGGCTTATACATATCAGATTTTCTGTCTGAGTGCACATCTCTCTTCCTTCCTATGAAACTAACTTTACTGTGCTTTTTTGTTAGAGCAGATWTTTCTGAGGTGCTCTTTTGGTGACAAGCATCAAATAACATTTTCTAGGAAAAGATTCAGCAGAAAGTGTGACCCCTTTATGGTTAACGTAGGGCTTCAATCTCGGAATGAAGGGAATAAATCAAAGCCAGGCTTATGTCAAAGACATTTTTAATTTGTTTGAACCTGTTTAAATGCATATCAGCCACTCGTGACAGTAATTAATTGCCAGTAAGAGAGCTACCTCTTGGAAAAAGTTAGAAAAACTGGCCTGACTGGGTGATTTAGCTCACTACATCAGGTGTTCAACCTCAGTCAGGCAACTTGGAAAGCATGCATACAACATCCTGAGATGTAGTTGTTTTAGCAGAGAAGAAAACATTACCAAGGGCTTCAGAGATTCCTCACCGTTTTCTTCTGTGCACCAAGCCRTACATACAGATAATGTAGGAAATGCCTGTTCCTATGCAAGTGTCTGGCAGCTGATGTGAGAGCTGTGGCATGACAACTTCGGTGAACACCTGATGGTCTTCAGTGGTCTTCAGTCAGCTTAGCTTTTTTTTTTTTTTTTTTTTTTTTTTTTTCCAGTAGGGTAAGCTAAATAATAAAATAAGTATCTTGTTTCTTGTGCAGGCCTTTCCTGCCAGGGAGTGATGCAGGTTTCCTTTAAAGTAATTTCCAGTTGTGATGCTTCCAAATCAAGGCTGAAGAAGGAAAACACTTTTTGCCACAATATTCTATGTCTTTCATAGTAGGAACTGAACTGTGATTCCGCCATTCTGATAATTTCACATTAATCACCCTAGTCAGACTTGGGGCTTTTGGAGCTGCTTAACAAAAAAGAGTTCAAACTCCCTCCAAAGTGCAGAAGATGGAGAAGTTATTGGCACAACACTGAAAGCTTCTCATTCCTTGATACATTATTAGGAATTASTCTTAGATTTTTGCTGTACTCAGCATGAAATATTGTGAGTATAATCTTGATTATACTACTTGAATAGATTTTAACTATTGGCTAATAAGTTTGATGGCTGTGATAGTTGCTTTTAAAACTTGACTCTTGTTCTTGCTAAGAGATGGACTTATTGCCTGGATGGGGCTCCTTTCCTTTYGCATTTTGTTTTTGATGTTTTTTTCTAATGTGATCCATTGTGACAGAATCAAAGAAAATCACCAACTGACAGATGACATCYGAGCTTGGCCCATCATGGACAATAGAGAGAAGTCTAATGGACAAAATATACCACTGCATCTAGCCAAGCCTGTTAGAACTTTGGATTTGCATAATTTAACTGAGATTTAATCGATGTCAGAGTGAAACAACTCAAGGAGGGCATTCATGCAGCAGATCCGACCTCTCTCCCTTTGTTTCTACAGCTGTGCATCATTAGTGCAATATCCATGTTGGAGTCGCCAGCCTTGCTCTCCTTTCCAATCTGGGACAGTGACAGAAGACCACCAGCTGGCTCACTTTCCCTCAGAGGCAAACAGTAGTYTTGATTTCAATTTGCATTTCAATTRCAGAACAGCTCAGAATGCGTCATCCGAGGCCTCTGGAACAAATGAACAAAACAGCCCCAATGCTGCAAACCACCACAGGTATCTACCCCTAAGGAAGGGAGAGAAAAAGTGGATGAGCCAGGGCTGAAGTGCCAGAGTGCCTGGAGGTGAAGTGAGTTCTGCTAAGGCTGGACAAGATGCAGGCTGTTGCTTTGGTGCAGGAGGAACACTCAGACCAGAGCACCTTAGGAGAAGGCAATGAGAGGCAACTGCCTGTTCTTGGCTTTTTCAAAGCTCTTTATCCCAAACTGACCCAACCTGCACCTTGGTTGTGTCATCAGCTTGAGGCACCTGTGAAATTACCTGCAATAGCAAAGAGCCTGAGAGGCCTCCGTTTGTCTGCTCTGATAACACTAGGCTGCGTGCTAGTAAGTGGGCCTTGCTGCATGGACCTGTGAAGAGTGGCCCTTCCTTTGGGCCCACAGAAGCAGGCAGGGTTGCAGGCAGCCTCAGGACAGCATAAGCTCCCATAGCTGGACATCGGGAGCAGCTCCTAGCATAGAGCACTCTCAGGTGYGCAGTAGCGGCTCAAGAGTTGGATAACACATGCAAGAAGGTAGCTGACGAGTGTGAGGTGCGAGGCATGCACTACAGCAGTGCTGGCAGCTCCTCCAGCCCATGACTGGAAAGAGAATGGAGCTGGTGGCCTGAGRGTATTTGCTAATGGCTAGGTAGTTACATAGCAGCCTTTGTGCCACTGTGCTTGCTCCCATCTACTTAATGATTCACTTAATTTCTGCTGACTCCCCAACTCCTCTTAAACAGAAGTTAAAGCCTATAGGAAGGTACAAAGTGCTGCCCAGCCTACATGGCCTTGTCACCTGTGTGCATCTCCTGACAGAGGTGTCTCACTTTTGTAAAGTAATGTTCCTACTGCCACATGCCTTTAGCACYGAGAAGTCTTTGCGCAGAAAATTGTTTCTTCTAGCTGTTTCTTCATTCAGGCTTGCTTCTTTGTGTCACAGGTGAAAAGTTACTTGTGACAGGAAGGTGAGAAGTTTGGGTAAGGCAAAGCCCGAGCAATAGTGCTGGGGAATTGAGGTCAAGAGGTAAATACTGCTTGCTGCAGTGCTTTTTGCCAGCTGTTGTTCACATCACTACGAACAGAGATGCTGAGGCTCCCAGCAGCTTGCACAGCTTGGAGAGCTCCAAATGCAGGAAGAGAACACACACAACAGAAATGTCACTGAACAGTGTGCTCCACAAGGCAGCTCGTTCTCCTGCTGGGTCCTTATCGTACTCCTAGAATATACCGTGCCTAGATTTTTGTGGCAGGGTATTCCTTGCACTGGAAGATGATGCAATATGGAGAAAAAGGCTCTGAATGTTTTGTGAGTGGTGACAGGCAGTGGGAAATGTCTGTCCACAGCAGGCATCCATATTGTTCAGCTCCAAAGGATACTGCTCCCTCCTACTCGTTGCTTGTCTCAGGAGGAAAAATACATAAAAAATCTGCTTGTCTGGGGTGACATCTCACACAAAGGAACTGGAAGCTTGATTTTACATTTTGAAAATATTGCAGCTGGCAATACAGCATCATGTTGACTGGTCTGGAATTCACAGTCTCGATCTTACCAGGAACACTACATCTCCCTAGAGCTGCTGGCATTTCTCCTCCTGCGCGTTAACTGTGCCATGGATTGTGGACTCATTTGTTGATTGGCATGGCTGTAACAGCTGAGATGGCCCCAGCTGAGGTCTGTTATGCCTTCTCTTCATGTGGTAATTTTAGTCTATAAACTTTTACAGACTTCCAAAGCTTCCTGTAACACTAGTCATGAGATAGCTGGAAACAGGAAGGAAAAATCAGGAATTTAAAGTCCAGCCTAACCTACAGATCTAGATGGTGTTGCTTCCATGGCTATGCCACATGGGTTATAAAAAAAAAACTGGAATAAGCAAAACGTCAAGTGGCATTGAGAAGGAGCTGAAAGAAAGTAAAAAGACTGGAAGTCCTGGTATCCTTATATGCTCCTCTTTTCCTCTCTTCCATAAAGCAGAAGAACAGACAGGCTGAGGCTTCAAAGGTGTCTAAAGCATGTCCATGTCCAGTTTCTACTTGTGTTCATTTTAAACTGGCACCCAGTTCCCTTAATCAGCTTTGAAATACCTCTGTGTAGAGGAATATCCTGAAGTCACAAAATGAGTCAGAATTGGGAGCAGAGGTCTGGGGCTAGGCTGAGCTTGTCCCAGACAGCATTACTCCTGCCAGACTGCCCTTTGTAGTGCTTGCTGTGTGGACCTGTGCAAATCCCACTATCAGAGACAGTGGAATAAGGCAAAACTCTCTTATTCTGTGTACTTTTAAAGCGAATGACCATAATTATCCATGGAGAAAGAGCAGGATGAAGGGCAAGACATGCAGCACAGCCACTTTTCAGGAAAGAAAATGGAGCTCAGAAGGAAAACTTCTTAGCATCACTGGGGAATTAAAGCCTGACATGCACTTCCACTCTGCTTTTGTGCTAAGGCACTGCACAGAAAGATAAGAATAACAAATAGCAGCAACAAAAGCAGAGAAAATACAAAGATCCTTATGACTATAAAATGGAGCTTGGAGTTGGGAATTGAAGGGAACGTTTAGGTAACTCAAAAGGTAATAGCAGAGATACTGAACCAGCTCCTTGAGGAAAATGACATTGTTCATGGGCTTACTCTGATCCAGTTGAGGATCCTGGCATTTAAAATCTTCAGTTTCCAGATTAACACTATGCAGATGCACTTGAAAAACTCGACTCAGTTAATAATGGCGCTACTTATTCTAGGCATTATTTTTGAGCAGACAAAAAGGAAACTTGCCAAAATACTTGCCAAATGAAATACACTTGAATGGGTTTTGCTTCAGTTTTCAAGCACCATGTGTACAAAACATCCCAGAAAAACACATCAGTTCTTGCCTCCTTCCCTAAAAGACAGTGCATTTTATGATTAAAAGGACCATTAAATAACTCCTATGCTGTAAGTTTCTGAAGATGTTGTTCAGATTCAGCTTCCGTCGAGAGCTGTCACTCCCAGTGGTGGTATTTACACATCTTGATTTGATGATAGTCAGTCTTTCTATTTTAGTGTTGATTAACAAGAGCAGTTAAAGGGTCAACTCTTAAGCTTTGTCCAAAATAGAAATCAAAGTAGCTGACAGGACTTTGTTTGAACGGAGGATATAGTTGAAGTCTTGGGTGATACATTCATGCTGGTTAGTCAGTACAGTCCTGCTTGCTTTCTCTCTGATAAGAGATAAAAGAGAGCTGTTCTCTCTCTCTTTCTCTTTCCCTGTGTTGCTAAGGACAGTGAAGGATAGAGCTAGCCCTCTGTGCTGGCAGCTTTGAAGGGAGTAGGCATGAAGCTTCAGATGGCAGCATGTGCTGCAGGCATTCAGAAATGTGGTAGTCCATCATCCTGCAGAACAGGATAATAGGACTGTCAGGATTACATAATCGTAGTAGGGGAGACTAGTCTAACCTCAGCCTTTGTGGAACCTGTTGGAGGGGAGCTGGGGAAAAGGTTCTTGTTAAAATATTTACCTCATCTGARTCCCTTCATGGCACTGAAATCTGTTGGTGCCTGCAAGGAAAAGGCACTCTTCATGCATTGCAAAGAAGCACTGTGTAAGGAAAATAGGGAATCTGAGGGAGCAAGCCAGAGCCTCATCTACCCAAAAGCCAATCCCATGGGCACAGCATGTTTCCAGTAAGCAGAGGTCAAAGATCTGAATTCCAAATACGGCTGCAGAACAGGACAGGGAGGTAGGAGTCCCATACGGCATACCTTGGTGTGGGTTGGGGGATGGATCTCATGCCACCTACATACTACATGGTGTGCAATAAATAAGTAGGTGGATTGAATGTCATACATACACACCACTCCTAAACTCTTATCTGACTGCACTGGTATCTATGCCAGCTGCTTCTCCACCTACCCAGAGGCCTTTTGGTTATGGGAACCCACAACTCACAATGATATTTTACTTCTGCAGAAATATAGTGCTTACACCCACCTTTGAAACTGAGTCTGTAACAGATGCTCTTTCTTGGTACCAAACAATGACCTGCTTTCTTAGGTAGAGGGTAGTCCTTTCTGTGTGTRTTATTTACTGAAAACCAGAAGCTGAATTAAGCAAAGACAAAGAATATCCTGCTTGTTTTTTGAGCAGGGAAATGGCAACTGGTCTCTCCTGCTCTCATTGTTCTATTACCATCTCTGTTTGGAAGCCAGCAGGGTTCACCAAACTGTGGGCTGAGTTCCAGATATGGGGCATGTGCTCATACCACTCCCTTGGCTGCCTGATATTCCTTATCTCCCTTTTTCCTATTGTCCGTGTTGAAAACCTTAAGCTGATAAAAATAGGCCTCAATATTCACTACAGAGCCTGCTTCTCCTTCCAACTGATTTGCAGATGGGTACTTGCCAAGTGTCTAGTGACTCATTTATTTGGGRAAAAAACCCACCACAACAATGCAATATGCAAAACCACACTTTTCCCACTCCTATGTAAGAAACGTTTTCAATGGATGCCCAAACCTASCTGGACAGAACAACTATTAGCAATGTGTTTACCTAGTCTTCCCTGAAGAGTGACAGACAGCTCAAGGGCCCCATTTCCCATTTCCTTTTCCTTCTGGTAGTCACTCACTTTCTGCAAAGTAGATATGACACACGGGCTTGGGTCCAGACACCCAGTTTAGTGAAGAGAGCTTTGGTGGGTAGGAATGGGCCGAGCTGATGTAGACTTCAGTATTCTGTCCAGGCATGAGACATCCTTAGCATGAACCTGGAGACTAAAGCAAAACTATGCTAGGCTGCTTTGCTACTCTCTGGTCATGGACCACTTCATCCATTTACTCAATGTAAAGCTATTTTAGACAGACTTTCTTGGCAGCTTGCAAATATTATGATCATTTAATCTGACCCCCTGCAGAGCAGAAGCCTAACGATTCTACCCTGTGAATTCTTCACTGGTTTGAAGACTTAGAGGAAATTTTTTTAAATCTCTCAACCATCTGCTACAATGCTCAATTATCTTGACARTTCAAAATTGCTTACTTCTAATTTAAAGTTTTCAGGCTTATGCCTCCCTGGTTTTGGATTCCATATGCCTTTCTCGTGCTAGATTAAGAGAGATGCAGCTGAAGGTATGTAACTTTGTTGCCTTTCCACCTATCRTATTATCTGGCCTTGAGGCTGGGGCCAAAGGCCTTTAGACAGACCCTAAAGCACCAAAGTAGTCCTTTCCATCGTTGGACTAAAGCACATTAAGAAGTCCTCTGGAATTCTAGAGACTAATAAAGCAGCTTCAGTAGGCTGGAGCATCTGGCCTTCTACATATTTTCCTTTAGCACTTCCACCAACTGTTGTTTGCTCATATCTGGAWTCTGTTTATATAGATTTTGCCCAGTCTGCTCTTTCTGGTAATGTTCATATTGTTGTATGTTTATGCGGAGAGGAAAAAACATCATGTACTGAAATATTTATGTGGTCTAAAATGACTTAATCTGAGACGATCTTCATCCATGCTGGAAACTCAAAGCACAACAATACGAAAACTGAAACTGACTCGAGAAGACAGTGAGACTTGCTGGGCACATTAGGTTAGTCAGGCTGTCTGGAAAGACATGCAAAAAATAATTAGTACTATGTGAATATTGCAATCTGGAAATAAATTCATTTCCATAGCATTTGTGTAGTTAGAGACTAGATAACAATTCTTATAATATTTTTAGATGATTCCTGGATGTTACCATGGCACTTTCTCCCATATCCATTATGCTGGATTTACTATGGGTGTAGGTCTACTGACAGAATTAGTATAACTCTTAATATGTTTCTGGGTAAGTGAAAAAGGGTCAGCCCATGACTTCACTKTGAAAAAAATATTTAAAGAAAATAGAAACTGAAGTCAACACTTCTGCCCCTAAAAGTGCACCTTGTATTTTTAACATGTTACACTAATGTAGCAGGATGGATATATAGCACTATTCATTTTGATGGGAGTTTATACAGTTGTTCTTCTTACAGATAATATTTTGTTGTACAGTTAAAGTATTCTGGCTTTATTAAGTCAAAGGCCTGGAGGAATGATTCTGATAACAGATATATATGCTATATATGTCTGTCAATATTGAATTAAGTTGTAAACTTTCTAGTATAGACGAAGTAGGATGAAAGCAAGATTAGGCATAAATCAGCAAAACATACATCTTCACTGAGTATATTTTGCCAGTCTCTGTGCAATTTTCYAGAGATGCATCACAGGAAGTGTACCTTTGCTGCCAGAACGAGCAAAGACTGTGGAACTGGCTGCAGCTTCACCATGACCATGCTCCATGCTAGGATCCCCTGGACTCACCCTGCAAGCGCTGCAGCCTGTGGCTGCCCACCAACCCTCTTCTGCTCCTGCCCACCACCTCAGCCCTATAGCAAGCCTCTGCCATGCATCCAGGCTTGCCTGCGGGTAGAAACTGTGTATGAGGAGTGTGCATCATCATCTCAGACTGGTAAGTGCCTGATCTACAGCCCCTGTGGGGCAGCAGAGACTCTTGTGTGACTGCATGTGAGGAGCCTCCCTCAGTGCTGCCCAGGAGTGCTGAGGTGTGCAGCAGGGTCAGGATCAGACCCTATGGGCTGGGTCCTGCAAACAGTAATTGCAAGATTGATGGAGGCAGCAACCCTGGACTGAGTGCTCTAGAGAAGAGTAACTCTACTGTGTTACGCAGGGTGCTTTTATAATCCAGCCCATTTTGTCAGCAGAACTTCACTAAGAAATAGCTTGTCTAGATTTTATTCAATATGCCCCAAAAACAGACACACAAAAAATCCTCCGGAAGTAAACAGACCAAACTTGCTAGCACTTACTGTTGAATGTAATAGCACTCTGTGACGGTACTGCAGGAATGCAGTAGCTGCAAGTGGTCTAACTTCTCAGATGTGGGCTCTTGCAAGGTCAGATCCAAAACAGGGAGCCACTAAAAACAACCTATTCCCAAGTGCAAAGAGAAGAGCTAGGTTTTGTATGTTTAGAATCACCTGGGTCTGAAAATCTCAGCAGTGCTCCAGAAAACACTTTTTTTAATACGCTCCATCTTGCTGAGTCCCTAGCTGAGGCATATGGCAATCCAGCAGTTGCTGAAAAGCCAGTGTGAAGGAATCGCAGAGTGAGCAGGAGTCAGGAGTCCCACCTCTTTGCTTTGAACAGAGGCAGTAAAAGAGACACAAGATGCCTGGGATGGATCAGTGCCTATCACTATCACTGAGTGCCTGTCTCTCAAAGAAGTACAGGAGAGTTTCTGTAAGGGGAGAAGCTGACATCCCACAAAGTCAAAAATTCATGGAGTAGTTCCAGTGAACRATCAGGTTTACCCTGTTCCTTGGAAAGTTAAATTTCCTGACATTTCCCAGTGAATTGTCTTCTACAACTTGCCGACCCTAACACCTGCCCATGGTCCTCCTGATCTTTATCAATAAGCCAAAAAGCCGTTTTTTGTTTTCTAAACAAAAATCGCTCTACCCTCCATCCTCTCACATACATGCCACAATCTAATCACTACCTACTTCCACTAGAGCATCCCACCATCTTGAACATGATACTGAAAAGCCCTGGAACAATTTATTACCAGACATGATGTTTTTCTACTTAGGAAGCAAAAATTAACAATCTTGTCATTCTATTTTTAAATAATAAATAGAAAATATTTATTTTACAGCATTTTCAAGATCATTTTGACAAAAAGGCAGTTTYCATCAAGCATCTGACAGACCAAAATAAAGTACTTTTACAGGAGGCTTCATAGCTGATACGACTACATACACAAGGTGAGTTCTTGCTCTTTAGATATATTTATGTATGTGTATGTTTCCAGTTTCAACAGTTACAAACTAAGAGCTAATATACTAAATCTCAAGAAAACTCCTACTCATGATATAATTACATTGCAGTAATAAAGTCAGTGCTTAATATGTTCAAAACAGACAGCTATGAAAACTATAGTACCTTGCCATACTGCCATCTCCCTCACTATATGAGCCTATTATGTTTCTTTTTTGTATCTACCTCATTTCTTCAAAGACAGGCTTCCTGGTACTAGCCCTGTGTTACTGACAATATGTTCTGGAAGGAGCACAAAGTATCTTATACTAAGATTATAAGAAGATAAAATTCATTGCTACTGTAGTGATCGGCAAAGAAAATACGGCATTTTTCTCGTTGCCTTAATATGTAATTAGCATTAAAAAACCCCGACAACAACAAAAAAAACCCAATGCACCAAGCAGACAAAAATCAATCAACCAGTTGATCAACCCTAGGGTGTTTTTAGGATCAAGACTAGAGATTTCATCTGATTTTGGGCAGCAGCCAAATCTTCTGACACCTCTGCTATGTAATTACATCAAAATAATGAAATTTGGATCTTAAGAGAAAAAAATAATGATTAGCAGCAGGACTTCTTAAAATGCAAGTGAAAAGGAAGAAGAAGAATAGAAATACAATGAAGTCAGAAAAACTCTGACAGAATTTTCACAATGAGCATGTTTAAAATTTGTTTTTGCAACTTATTATCATGAAAAGATTCCTTAGAAATAACTTTGGAAATGAAGTGTAAAATAAAGTGTAAAATTATGAGACAGGTCTTCAGCTAAATTCAGCAGCAATATCAAAGTTCATAGCAGCTAAAATGCTGTCTTGAATATGTTATATACACATATGTAAATAAGGTAATAATAAATATAATTAAGTTCAAGCCACTGCAATTAGATCTGGTCTTTGAACATGCCACCAGGGAGTGTTGGATTAGGTCCATCTCCAGGAAATGTATGAAGGATAGAGGAGGAGAAATGAATGACAGAACTACAACTGCCTAGAAGTGACTTTTAAGATGACAAAATTGTATATTAARTATAGGAAAGTGGAAGTGTGTAGAAAGAATACACAACTAAACATAATAAACACATTAAAAGAACAGTTTGTAACAAAAGCTGGGTATTTATGTACACATTAAGCACTGATGAAAGTTCCTGCCTGGACATGGTTTTACTTTTAATTATCTGAAGCAAGAAAATAAATACTTTTTCCTGTCTCACCTGTATAGATTTATACTGGCAAGTGCAAGATTTCTAAAACAGACTTTTTTTTTGTYTTGTTTTGTTTCTTAACCACACTTGCTGCAAACACTTAAAGTAACATGTTCTCAATGCACTGGTTATTAATACCATATGTCTGCTTCATAAAATATTTGCAAAATAAAGCACCCTATTATAAGGGTAACAACTGTCTGAGCTCATATATGAAAAAATGTGGTAGCACAGCATACAAATCTCCAAAGATCTATTGAATATTTGTAACAATGCGATATAAAACATGATTGAAACATAAAAATATTCATAGTATATTTATAAGACAGTCTTCCAGTGGTAGTTATTGGACATTACACTTCACACATACTGTACACACGCATACAGAGGCACAAACGTTCGCTCACTCTCTTGCTTCTAGACTGACTCTATGATCTCCAATATGGAATTGTCTTTGTTTCAGAGTAGTAATCATTGCGCTAAGTATACAGCTATTTTCCAATGTATTTGATTCAAAAGTAGCACAAAAGAATGATGGAATCACATGGCAAGTACATTGTATTATGAAAAGTTAGTCAATAAATATTGTTCTGCTACAGTAAATGTTGTGTAACAGTTCAGCCACATGGTTTGCAATCTCATACAAAAGGGTGTTCTTTTAAGTCCTCATCATGTCACAGCCACTACAGCGAGGACTTTCCCCAGTAACCTCTCAAGTTTTAACTTCATGATAATCCTGTGCACAATCAGCACAAAAGAAGATYTCTTCCTCCCCCCGAACCAGCTTAATATGAAGAACGAATTGTTCAGACAAAATTCATTAAGAGCCATATGCTTTCTTGTGCTCCTCTCCCCAGAAAATATTGCACRTTTATACCAGCTATAGAAACCAGAAAAAAATTATTTATGCATATATGTCTCATATACAAATCACTTCAYTCCTTCTCGCCACACTCGCCTTTCCAGCTCCTGGATTTGTTGCTTCTGTAGCAGACAGATTACAGTCATGAGATGTGCTAATGACTCCTCCCGGGTCACACTTCCCAGAGTCCTTTTCAAGCATTGCCAAGAGAGGGTGTGACTAGGTGTGATATTCTTTTCTGTGTGTTTATTCATTTTTTGCTATGGAAGTTGTCTATTGGGTTTGTGCTTTGTTATATTTTCCTATCGTCTTCTCAAAGTACATTATTTTTAACAACTAGAGAATTTTGAGCCCTCAGAATGGATTTTTTTTTTTTTTTTTTAAGTTCAGGATAAAGTTTTTGCCTTGTCGTATGTGACTTCCCTTTCTGCTTCCTCCCTCTCCCCCATCCTTCCTTGGGAGACCTTTCTCCCCAGGATCTCCCAGAGGGAAGCTGCCAAAGTCCTTCTTGCCCTGTATCAGCAGCGTCCCTGCTCTACAGGGTGGACGAGCTTTGCTTATAATCCCTCAGGATGACAGAGGCATAGGTCATGTCCGGGGGTGTGCAGAGCACCGACTCCGACACGGGGGAGCTGGGCACAGAGCTGCCTGAAGCCACTGAATCCCGGAAAGGGGAAGGAGGCGTCAGTGCCGGAGAGTCTTCCAGAGTCAGTTTGCTGGTTGCCGGCTCGTCCTCCTCGTCCTCCTCTTCCTCTGGGTTCTTCTCGTAGACGTAGCCCTGGATGAGTTTCAGCTTTTCGCTCTCTGCTTCCTCTGCTAGGGGGAACGCGGGCTCCTCACTGAAGGCCGTAGCCTCTTGGAGAGGTGGTGGTGGGGACTGCTGCAGTGTGGCCTGGTACGGGGGCCGCGCGCCGTTGCCCGAGCTGGGCGCAAGGAGTGYGGTGTTGAAGTCGGGGATGCCAGGGGCAAACTTGTTGACCACTCCTTGCAGCTGCTCCATGAGGGAGTGCGGCTGCAGAGGCAGGCTCTTGGGGGGCTGCTCAGGCAAGAAGAGGTGGGTCTCCTCTGCCGTGGCCGGCAGTGGGGGAGTCGTGGCCACCCGCCTGTGCACCACCATGGAGGGGCTACCAGGCTGGGTGAAGCGGATGGGCTCACTCTCCTGTTCCTCCACCACATTGTACAGAGTCTTGCTGCTGATGTCAGAAAAAGTCAGGCTCTTGCTTTGGCCATGGTAGCTTTTAGTGAGGGGTTTTATCACCGCAGTCTGATTGCACCCTGCCTCCTGGCTCTTCACATGCACTGAGAGTCTGTGCCACATATGTTGTCCCTTGGGAACTTGTCTTCCACCTGGTTCAGACCATGACACAGACTTTCCATTAGAACTATGAATAAAATAAAGATGAGTTTATTTGCATTTACATTATGCACACATGGGCAATATAACAAACAAGCTTACAGAAATATTGGCTGCTTTGCCTCATTAACCATCTCCCCCCTTACACCTTCCACCCCTAACTCTTCACATCCTCCCAGAGGAAGCAGGTAGAAATACTGCAGAGGGAAACAAGAATGTCTCTTGACAGCAGCAGTTACCACAATTTTCGTCCTCCTGGTTGCCCACCCCACAGCTGCTGTGGATAGCCTAGCACACAGGAAGGGTTCGAGGAAGGTTGCCTGTGTTTTGAACACTCTATTTCAGTTTGTATCTAGGTTTGCTCACTGTACCTTGCAGGGGGAAGAGAAGAAAACAAGTCACAGAGAGAGCTTTAATTAAACCTGTTTAACAGTTTGGAAATATTTCCTATAAACTGTTGGAAGAAAAACAACCCACGGTCTTAGCCTTTGGCACTCTGGATAGCAGGAGAAACTGTTAATGACTCCCCTTTTCCTTTCTATTCACTGGCCTGATTCACACTTAGAAATACATTAGCTGTTACAGAAATTGAGGTGTCCCAGGGCTTCCTTCAGGTAGGAGGCAAAAGTATGCTCAGCTCCTCTGACTGCTCATTCAGTCTGTTGGGCACATCTTGCTTTCCCATGCGTGACTAAAGCCCATGGATAGCATTCCCTGCTTCCCGAGTTCCTTTTGCTGTAGAGAGTCCTCACTGTGCGGTTAGGGCAGACCAAACACAATTCTTCCCAAGTGACTATTATTTACAAACAAGGAGAAAACGCTGGGATTGAAAACAGTTGGTTTGTGTGGGTGGGGGAACAAGTAGCAGCAGGATCATGGTGAGTCGAACCCTCTGACTCTTCATGCAGGCTGGATCCCTTCAAAATACTGGGGTGTTTGGCTGATTGAGAACCTGAGGGTTAAGGTTGGGTCTGAGGAATTGCAGTGTTTTTTGCATTTCTCAGCACCTTTGCAGGCAGCAGCACTCAAAGCAGAGTGATGTCTCATTAGCATCAAATAGGGTAGAGAGCTGAATGTCAGGTAAGAGGATCAAGCAGTTGTTTAATTACAGGTCAAGCCAGTAGATATCATTCACAAATTATAACATACATCACCTGAGTGGAAACCAAGGACCAGAGAGAAATTGTGAGATTATCTACGCAAAGCAGCCGTATCTCAGGGTTTCATCCCTCAGGAGGTAGGGAGAAACCAAGGCTTACATTTCAGGCCCTGTGATGACAGTGCTAGTAGGAGGCAATATGGGTGRGAGGCTGGCATAGCTGTGCTGCCTTTTGGTACTGTGCACACCGGCGGCGATCACTTCACTTACATGCAGCCTCTAGTACCTGCCTAAATAGCTTACTTTTCCTGCTCAAACTCCAGCCCTCCTCATTTTCAAGGAGTAAAGAATTATCTGTTGACTTTTATAAAAAGTTAGTGGCCAACTTTGGAAGCTTGGAGAAACTGGTACAACTTAGATATTGCAAATCTGGCAAAAGAGAAAAAGAAATATACACAATGATGTGGCATTTTTCTACTTAGCAGTAAATACTCCTGGAGAAAAAAAGAATTTAAGAGAGATCCAAACTGTGACATTCAGCTCCATTGCCAGACTCCAAACACTGGATCTGTGGCTCAGCATCTCTCTGGGAATTGGCCCACAAGAAAAGGCCAATCTAAAAAATTCTTAGCACTCCAAAGTATGTGCTTGGTAGGACCTGTTCCTGCTGAAGAATCAAACCTCTATATTATATTGATCAATGAAAAGATAAGAATGAAGGTTTAGAAGCATTCCAATTTTGATCAGAATGAGCTGTGCTATGATTTTTTTTGAAGTGCTATAAAAATAAGCAAATGAATGTAACTGTTGGAAGTAAAAGATTTTTAAAGTCACATTTTAACATACCAAGATTTACAAACTGTTCACACAGAAACACAWTTTGTCTGCTTTGAGCTCAAAACAAGCCCCTACTTGTAGACATTAAAACAAGTCAAGTGCTTTCACACTGTATTTTGCTGATGCTGTAGCTTACAAATACTGCAAAAGGCTTTTCTGAAAAAATATGATTATCTGCTGTCTATTATGCTAAGTCCACTTCAACAACACTTACTTCTTCATATCTAGCTCTGGTTCATCATCTCACTTTTGAATGAAAAAAACCTCCTCACACCATCTGTTTAGTCCCTACCTCATTTTGTTCCCAAGATTTTGTATTTTGCATCAAAGGCAAACACTGCTATTTTAAGAAGCTGACTATCTCTTTCTTCAGATAAAACTTCCTCCTCTTCTGTTTGTTATCCTCCCCCTCACTCTCAAATTCTGCTCTTCTGGCTTCTTTCTTCTGTAGCACACTCCATCGTGTACTTAARTGAGACCAAGCCAACAGCTGCACTTCAATCAAACTACAGAGAGACCACAATACCTAACCTTATTCAAGATTCTCCAGTTATCAGCGTGCTCTAGGAGGAAAGCTGGTGCTGCTGGAGCCCTCGCCTCTGCTTGCCAGGGCTTACATTTCCCAGCTTTGTGATAACTAGCTTGTGAGCCACAGTGCCTCCATTTGGACAGTCTTTCTTTTCTATTACTGTTCTTTCCTGCCTCTCATTGCAGCTCTTTCTCTGAACTCTCCTCACAGTGTCAGTGCAGCATTATCCTGTGGAAAATTCATGTGTGAGACAGTGGAAATGCTACAAACCTGTCATAGAAAGGCAGAGGCTCTGTCTGGTGGGGAGTCACACAGAGATTGACCCGTTCAGCCAGAATTCACAATTAACATGCAAAAAAGCACTTATTATCCTGGAACAAAGACCAGCTGTCTGGAATAGTATTAATTGACATTTAGCTGAAAAGCAAAGGTTGGGCTGGAAACACTCAGACCTGAACAGGGCACCCACTAAACTGGTGCAAAACCATGTTGACGATCCTAACTGCATGGAGAATGCACAGTCACCATTTTCTAAATGAGCATCACCTTATTTTTGAAGGAAACATCAATGAGAAAGGTAAAAATCAGAATAATCAGCCTGGAGAAATGAGAGGAGGAATGTTTTGTCCTACACAAAGACAGGAGAAAGCATCAAACCGGATCGTAGTTGGGGTAATGAGAACATGATGCTCTACTGCCTGACAGTGAGATGAGATTGACTGGTATTCTCTTGATTTTTTTTCGATAGAAAGGTTACCCACTTCATGTCCATTGTGTATTTATTCATCTCTTCTAACTTTCTCTCTGTTTTTTATTCAGTTTCCTACAGGATTTAGACTTCATGCTGACTGCTCAGAAGTGATGCAAATTCAGCTTCTATGAAAAAAAAATGATGAAGAAGAGCAGGTGATCTGTTCTAGAAAGGACAATGTGACATTCCTGTGGCAGTAAGTGTGTCATTTAAAAGATTAAGTCTTAATTTTGCCTGATGAATCAAGAGAGGCAAAATGATCCCTTGACAACAAAAGAGACATTACAGATCTTCCCTGATTTAACCCCAAGACTTTACTTCTTCCTTCCCTGCTTTTCTTTTGTTGAGAAGAGAACAAAAGTGTAGGATGCTGGTTTTATAACCAAAGACAGGTATCAGAAAGAAATATCTCTTTTGCCTGGTATGTGATACATCAACACGGACTACAGCACAAGTTTCAGTGCAGAGAGCTCTGGTTTAACCCGACTCTGTTCCACCACCAGCAGGGTCCTTTTGTGGAGTTCATGAACTGACTGTGAGGACATTACTCTCTCTGATGGCCTTTCACCCCTGAATTATACTGCTGCAACCCCACAGCTCTTGTCAGAGAGATAGATCTGGCTAAGAAAACACAAGCATGCTTAGACAGGGTTGAACCTAACACCTTGTTATAAAAGTTTGATGACAACTCCTTAGAGTCACAAGGGAACTTAAGGTTTATAACAATATCTACCTGGTGTAACATCCAAAGTATTATTTCTTCATATCCTTTCATCTAGCCCAAATATTCAGATGTGTTCATGGATATCTTCTCAACATATAAAAGGTGGGCTTTCTTGTGATTTATAGGTAAGAATGTATACTGAGATTAGCTGAAGTTTCTCATTTTTCACAACTACTTTGCTAGTTTTTTCATATCTAGGGGGAATAAACAGTGGTATATTTCTTCTGTGGGATTTTATTTGGTATCTGAGTTCCATATATGCAGGTCTGTCTGTTACTACTTTTCTTTGGTAATTCAAGGTAGTATTTCTCACACATGCATCAACATTTACAACATACTCTCTGCATAAGAGTGATGATTATAAACACAAAAAAACTCGGTAAAGAACTTTTGACCTTAATAGTTATTTGAAGAAAGTCTTCAAGTGAAGACATGAGCCAGTGGTCTAAGGTCATCAAGATACTGTCTGTGCAACTCTGATCCTGATTATTTCTCACCAGTGAAGCCTGAGACCCAGAATGCAGAGAATTAGGTGAACTTTCAATCCTTCATGCCTGAACCCCTGTATCTTTTGCCTTGATTGTTTTATACATAGTAATCTGTAAATAACACTATATGAAATGGTTAAATAGTACAATACTTACAGGGGGCTTTGACTAGATTAAATTTAGAAATGGACATACCGGGAAAATGGCTTTTCATTTAGGCAACAAGGTGTTTATTACTATGCCACAGCTGGAGATGCTGCCAGGCAAAATGCTTGAGAAGGAGCTCTTCCAGTTTAAAAGGAAGGACAGCGGAGCAAAAGAAGGACCTTGCCGAAAAAGCATGCATGCCTTTCTCGGACCAAATAGCAGCTGCTCATGGGTCCCAGGCTAGGAAATCCAGTGGACGAATTTCTGCCCGACTTACTTAAGGCAGTTAACCACCAGCAAGCTTCCTGTCTGCTCTGCAGTCACATAAGCAGCAGCAACTCACCCGAACAGAGCTCTGCCGTTGTTCCCAGGAGCCAAGCTAACCAATTTAAGACTTAAGGCTAGTGCCTGTGCTGCAGTGCACTGCGGATATTTTGCTGGTATCTCCAGGGTTTCTTCCATTATTGTATACACTTCAATACAGCCTTYGTAGCATCAGGTTCGATTAAGGGCATGAACTGGTTTTAACCCAGGGTAGCAATATCTCCCTGTGTTAAATGGGATCTTCTTCTCAGAGSCATTCAGCAAGCTGCAGCAGTCACCTCTACCATTCGATAACAGAACAGGCCACATCCATTAGCATGTTCCTGCAAGCCCAGTTGTTTGGAGCATTGCTACTAGGGATTCGTCTGCTTTTCTAACCCAGGTTTAACCTCTCTACAAATCACGTAGGAGTGAGGGAGCCATYATCTACCACAGCCCCATTACAGTGTATGCTCAGGGTTTTGTCTGATAAGCATCATTTATTATTACCTAAAAGAAAAAAAATCACACACAATTTCAGTTTTAGTCCATTTACAATGTAATCTCTATCTCACTAATAAGAGGATGTCACAGCAGTTCGCAAGTGTGACTCCTATTCTCTCTGTGGTGCTGTATAGTTAGTGCAAAGTTTAGCCTCCCACCAGTGTTTCTGAAAATTTAAATTACTGAACTAACTTTTCCTTACCTCTCCCTTCCATTTTTTTTTTATTTTTTAGGACAAAATAAATTGCTTCCCTCACACATGGGAGATCCTGTTCTATGTAAATTAGGTAGCTACTTTAAATGTATCATGGAAACTGTTACACTAAGAGCAAGTATACACAAAATACAGGAAAACATAAGGTCGTATCACAGAAACACAACCTGAAGAGATTTAGGGTTGGTATGGGAGAGCACACGCAAAGAACTGCCTGTTCTCACMCTCTGCTCTGCCACTGGCTTACTCAAATATGCCTTCTTATCTAGTTATTTCCGTCATTAGTTATTATATGGCAAAAGTTTAACATTACTTTGATCTGAGACATACACAGGCTTTGTAATACACATGATCCTATCGATAATGCACTGTTTTTTTTTCTCTTTTTTGAATTGAAATAGTAATAACATACAGACTGTAAGGTGGGCGCAGCAGCTATGTGTAGCCTGAACCGCTGAGGTTCGCTGTGACGTGCTCCTGGTTCCCAGTCACAGGGATCCCCCAGGACCGGGCCAGACCCGCTAGGCAAGACCCAAGGGCTCCCTTGGCCTCTGTGCCACGGTCGCTCTTTGGGGGAGAGCAGGAGCCAGGGCTGGTGGCAGAGGCTTTACAGCCATGCTAACATGCTGTTGGGCTGCTACCAGGTTTGCACGTGGTTCCAGGAGCAGGAAAGTACTCCCAAGTCCAGAAGCTCAGGTATAGACAGTTATCCTGAAATAAACTGACTTACTTTTGAGTGCAACATCTGTATACCTATATAGGCACTTTTATACCACTGTATTCTGGGGCACAGGGGAGGGGGAATGTGAACACATCACTTCAAGATAGTTTAAGTGTGACAACTTTAATATGTATAACAGATCATACTTACCCAGCTCAGCAAAGGTATGAGAATATTACACTGATAATGTGTATACATGGCTGAATACTAATTATAATTACTGGTATTAAKTTTAAGTCTCATCTGAAATGCAGAAGCTATGTCGCATTTCAGTTATCCATCTAATTATTAACAAAGAAAATTTGGTTTGCTAGTGTGTTTTGTTATAACAAAAAGATTGAAAATAAGCTACACAAATAATTTGGAGAAATATATTTGGGGAGCTTGTGAACTGTTTGTGATCTGTTGGCTTTGACATTATGAAAGTGTCCCAAAAAGCACAAAGCAGTGTTGTAGCTCCGAAGCTGTTCACAAAATATTTTGATAAGAATAACAAATAATTAGTAATGTGTTGCTTGGACAAAAYAACTTATTCTAATAGATAATATGAAGTTCAGGATAATTAATGTTTTCTTTCCAGAAGAGTAAGTAAATTCTGCCAGTGTTYAAGAAATTAAGATGAGAAACCTGTGAATCAAAGTGAAATTAAAACAGTGCTCTYACTAGTGAAAAAGAATTTGAATCTGTTTTTTTTTGTTGTTAAGTAACAATTAGAAAATCTTCAGAATGAATACATATTACTGYATCACCCATGTAATTTTTTTAAGGATTATAAAATTAATGCACAGAAAAAATGTAGTGCAAATCATCATAGATACTTTGATGTCAATGGAGAAGCCAATCTRTATTATCTGAAGATGTGCCTCATGCTGCACATTTCAGTGAATGAGTATGGAAGTGCAGTCAATGACAATTCCTGAACTGAAACATTTGTTCARGGAGGCTTGAAAAAGAACATAGTCAATACAACCTGAATATTGCAATGTTTTGAGCAAATCTGGAAAGCTTAGGAATATGGGAAGAAAATGGTAGAATAACATTAATTTAGGAACAGTTCAGGTGTTCCTAAAACAAAATAATCTGTAACACTRGAAAACTGAAGATCAACAACATTCAGCAAAATATTTCATCAAGAGAAATATTGCTGGGAAAGCTCTGGAGTTACTGTTGAATAAGAAATGCTAATTTATGCATTTTGAATATGATAAAGACRCAAATATAACCCCCAAATTCTGTATTCTGTGAACATTTTTGTGTACATTGCACCACACAATGACACACATGTTAAGAAGTTTTTCCTATAAATGCTATTTAATGGTAATTTAGATAACAGGAAATTTGTTCTTGCTTTCTGTAATCCTTTTACGATTCTGATGCAAAAGGGTTTGGGACACCGTATTACCAGAAAGATACTGACAAACTTGAAGCTGTATAGAAAAAAAAAAAAAAAAAAAAAAGGGGGGGGGGGGGGAAGAAGAGGGTGTATGAGAGGAAGGTAAAATAGCTAAATATATTTGATTTGTTGGAACAGCCCAGTAAAAGATTTTAAACAACTGAAAGGCATTAACGCCAAGGATGGCAGATATTTCATATAAAACACAGATGAACGACTGAATGCCCTAGGTGAAATTACAAAAGGGAAAATTATATTGAAACTCCAGAATATATTCTAGTCGATAGCTGTATTGACCATTCCCCATGGAACTGGTAAAAGCCTGTTGTTCTGGACATTTGTTCAAAAGAAAAAGTGCAGCCCTTGCAGTTTTATAGAGATAGCAAACAGCGAAGTCTTTCTCCCACTTCAACTTCTCACACTCTTTGAGTCGAGAATGACTCTCTCAGTTTAAACCACACTCAGAGAGCCATCAGACTTGCCTTAACATGCCATTAGTGCTACTACCAGTATTTTGAATGCAAACTTAATTCAGTTGCCACAGAAAGCTTAGTCATGAGGCACCTCATTTGTAAAATGTAACTCCCTAGCATGCTATAATTGCTTATCCAGCCAGTAAGGCTTGTGGGTTATACGGGTGTATCTGAAAGTTTCCATGATAATGAATGGACAGATCTGGAAGAAAAGAGCCCTGAAACTTGAATATGATATTTCTGAGTTTCTTCATGTGATAATAAGTTTGCATTATTCCATTTTCGTGGTTCTGCATTTCTTGACTTCTCCAGTGCCAAGTGTAGTGCACAGCAAAACACGCGTTTCATGTCCCTAAATCTATTTGCTTGTAACTGGACAGTGAGGGAAATTGTAACACCAGTAGTGATTTCTGGCATGTTGGGATAGCAAAATAGGGCTTCCTCGAGAACATCCAGACTCACTAGTTGCTGCAATCCTGCTGAATTTGGGTATGAGGCCATATGGTGGTGATGGGCATGCAAGGGCATGACAGACACATGCCTTTGCACTGCTCATCCTGGGTTGGTGACCGCAGAAAGCTTATGGCATTAGCTTGCTGATGGAAGATGTAGCTGTCCCCTGGTTGTAGTGTGGTGCTGCTGGGCCCCGGAAAGCACAAGCCCTAGCAAGAGAGAGAGGGCAGCCTGAGGAGCAATGTGCCAAAATARCAAGCATCATGCTCAACATGTCTGAACTAACAGATCTGGGAAAATTCACAGRTTTTTTAGAGCTTTTCTTATCTGTGCAGCTATCACAAGCATTCAAAGTCACATTCATTGGATGGAGTCCCACTAGAGGTGCTTCTCAGGCATGGATGAGGATTTTTTTTTTACAAACTTAAAAGAAAAAAAATCCCAAGCATTGTCATGCAAAGATTTCTGCCTTCCTTGTGCTCATGATTTTTATAGCTCATCTCCATGTTTTGTGAATAGTATCTTTTGTTGCATTCTCCTTTCTTTGCCTCCTGATGTCATGTCTGTGTTGGACTTCTACTTCACAGTCGATCTTTCCAGACGAACAATTGGGAATCTGTGCCCTGGGAAACTGTAGTGCTTGTTCCATATCATAAAAGAAGGGCACATTGTTGTTGGACTGGAAATTAATGACAAAATGTTTGTCATGCTCTTCAYACTGGCTTTTTAAATATTGACCTTCATGGGAGCAAATATGGYTGCTACCCAGGCCCTACAAAAGTGTCACTACTGCATTAAATAYGTGTATTTCTTCTAATCTGCAGATCAGAGGGACAGATTGAATTAACATTATTGCTGTCTGTCCACAAATAGCATTGACTGTCAAAAGCATATCCAGAGCTAGAATGCATCACAGATTAGAGGAACTAAACAGCTGCTCTAGCTGTACAAATATGATATTTCTCAAAATGCTGTATAAGTGTATCAGAGGCAGATTTTCATCTAGTCACTGCACAACATTCCCCGGGGCAGGGAACAGGGCTGTTTCACATCTGTAGTTTCTCAGATAGAAAAGAGCATAAATCTGTCCTGGAAGAAGTGAGAAGAAGCCTTTCTGTTTCTGCAGCAGCTAATGTGGTTTCTCTGTTACACTGGTGTTTGCTTAGGGTGGGCAATTGTCTTTTTTTTTTCTTTTTTTCTTTCTTTTTTTTTTTTTTTTTTTTTTTTTTTTTTTTTTTTTTTTTTTTTTTTTTTTTTTTNTTTTTTTTGAGCAGCTGAACTTTGCTATTGTTCACTGAGTGGAGAATATTTTAGATTTTTAATGTCTTTTGTAAAAAACAATATTAATAAAGAATTATCTTCTGTAGTTAAAGATTGTTTAGGGTAACTTTTTTTTTCCTGACTCAGACCCTGCAGTTTTAATTTGCATGAGCCTGCTTGTGATTTCCTTGTTCTGTGAATTCCATCAAACCGGCATTTTCCATGTTCCCTCTGCTGGCTCTGCAGCAGCAGTTCACTAACAAGAGCAGTTAGCAAGAACTGTGCACAGCAAAGGTGTCTTGCCRTGAGATAGCCGCTAAATTGTTGTTTATAGCACGTAGGATAATGTCATCTCCATGCAAAACTGCAAAAACAGAAAAATGGTGGCTAAATGGAAAAAGAAGATAAAATTAGTACAAAAAGGATGTATTTTCAAAATTGTAAGCATTTCAAAATAAAGGTGAAGGCTTTTTTAAAAAAATAAAAGCTGTAAAAAAAACTGTTCAGTGTCCTCTTRGATCAGGACAGTCAGGTTAAAGCATTGTGTGAAACAGGGAACATAAGCAAATTTCCCATCTTTGATGGCATGCACCACATTTGTCCCGTCATTAGACATGATAAACCAATGAGAAAGAGAAAGCAAGGGGTAAAACCACTCTTTGTCATGCAGCTTCTCTTACACATTCACTGCAGTGTGGGATTTTTCAAAGCTGCACATGTGCCGACGGACACTGGCTGGTGGGCGAGAATTCTGGCTGCCTCTTCCTGAAGATGGAAAAGAAAAAGATACCCAGTGAGTGGTTATACACATGTGCACACATGGTGGCTAGACCACTCAATAGGGTGCCTGTCCCTCATCTGCTTCTAACTTTCTCTGCAGTCTTCCCAAGCTTTTTTCCTCTTGTTCATTGCATCAGTCACCACTTCCATAGTGGTTTCCCCTTTGTCCTAGCATGGTAATGTTTAAAATAGGTTCTCATGATTTTGTCCCTACTTTCTCTGCTGAACCCTGATGTACTCCTATGCCAGGTGGCMAGGGCTGCTGTGCATTTAGCTGTCAGTGGGAATTCTCCCCTGGCATTCTCAGTGCGGGGTGAAATGTTGAAAAAGGGAGCATCTGCCTTTCACATCTTATCTAACAACACTACCAAAAGTTTTTGCTTGTAAAGCTTTTAATATACACTGAGATTCTGCTTTTTCTCTGTGACTCTCATTCACATAATCTGCTTTTCTAAATGTTTTGTTTTCTGAACGCAGGCTGTGGCTGCATAATCACTATCGTTTGTTATTTCACTACATGTGCTTCTTTCTTCTCATTGACACATTGGCCTTATTGRGGTAGACACAAAATGAAGGGTCTCCTAGACACTTTTTCCTGCAATGGTAATTCCAAAAGGGATTGCAGATTGCAATTTTGAGCCATTAGTATAAAACAATTTCTAATTTATTTTCTCCTCTACCTTAACCTGGAAAGTGGAAGCAAGCTGCTGTTTGCCTTCCTCAGTAAAAATAAAAATATACACACATATGTGCATGCTTTGACAAAAATCTCAGTATTTTTGCACATGGAATGTATCAGTGAATTTCTGCAAAAAAAGTTGTCATTGTATTGCAAATAAAACGCAAATCCAAATTCAGCATTTCTCTCAATCAAACAATCATAATACATGCTTGCCAGACTTCTGTTTACCTCAAAACAACAGATTTATGGATGGTATGTACATGTACTACATACTGAGTAAAACTGCTAATGAGCCAAAAAAGCCATTCTTCTCACCATGTAGTAATGAACAGGAGCACAGAGTGATGTACACAGAAATACAAGCATACTCATTTTGGAGATGTGGATGCCTTGAGCTAATTTGTGAACTATTGTAAATAGAGCACAAACAAGACACATCATTACTGAACAATTTTGTAAACCTACCCACTTTGAAGCCTCTAGAATAATTACATTCCTTACCAGGAGTAATGAGATGTCTGAGATTTGATGATTTAAAGGTGATCATGATTAGGAACTTAGCTACCATGACCACTCTTACACCCTATTAAACTTATAGAGATTATAAAGCTTCCAGTTAAACAGAACATGCAACATTTCTACAGATCTTCAGTTTTCTTCATTTACTGACAGAGCAAAAACTTTCTCCTTTTTGTGAAAATTGTGAGAATTGTGTCTTATTCCTGTTTGCTAAAAATCAGAAATTAGTCATTTATTCAGTCACAGGAGCTAATTTCACAAAACGAGTAGCAACGTGCAGTCAATTATCTGAGACAAAAATCCAGCTGTAAGTRTATTTCACACATGCATGAGTGCTGTATGCACAACAGAGGGCACACAGCCACAGAGGGCCTTGGCTGGAGACACTGAAAAAGGCAGAAAACTTTCCTTTCAGAGCACCRCCTAGATCCCTGTTCTTTGTGAGATGACAAGCTTTACCAGCTCTAGTCTCTCAGCTACAAACTGCAGTTTGCTTTTTTAAATGTATCCTGTGTTTCCTTCTCTGTCTTTCTTCTTATTCAGATATATCTGCGCAGTGACCTCACAACATTTTGCTCTCCAGGCTCTGGGCATCCGTGGTGCTTGTTATGAATCCCTCCAACATGAAAGGAAGAAATAAGCCTCCTTTCTAGACACTCCAAAATGCATCCCAATGTGTTCCAAAAACAGTGAGCTCTTTTCTCACTGTGGCTGCAGTTGCATTCCTCAGCCAAAATCAAACACAGATGTTACATGTACTGTAACATGCAGCCTCCTAGATGCCCCATTAGGGTTGCATTCTGCCATTAAAATACTTCACCAAAGCAGTAGCTTGTCTTTTAGCCAAAGTCAAGGGGCATCTCCATAAGGTGATATACAGCATGCACACTGTTGAAATGAGCTCTGAGTCTCAGGGCTCAGGCTTCAGCAGAATTTGGATTTGGATTTACAGTGAAATTTGGGTCTGTAATGTTACAGGAAATGTAGTGCATGTGTTGATTATACCTCAGTGAATTATTTTGCAATTATCAAATCATTGTCAATTGCATAAATAATAATAAAAACTTTTGCTGCATTAAATGTGAAGCTTTCTTTTAGGTTTGCTTTGTCTTACTGAGAGCATGTGGTAATACTACAGAGCTCTGCCTTGAGATTGGTGCCTGGATCTCCTTATTTTTAATTATGATAATATTTTCTCTCTTCTTCCCCCCAGCCTTGCAGGCAGTGATGGCAATTCACACATGTTTTTTCTGGTTAACCGAAAATCAGATAGTCTGCCCATCTTTACAATACCATCATTAAAGAGTCATTTCTGGAGCAGCCTTCTCAAAGATATGGATAATTCCTGCTGAGTCGATGACACTTATTTGTGTCCTGAGCCCAGAGAAGTGGACTTTCCATGCATTTGAATGAGGAGTTGGCATACCATAATGAAGGTATCTGAGCTGCTTTTTAATGAACCCCTGAGTGCAAGTAACACAGACTCTGTCAGAAGAACAAGTGTGGTAATGCAGAGGGTCCCTGAAGGATGTGGATTAATTGCTTAACTTTATGTTCTTTGAAGCAGAAAAATGTTCCTAGTCAGCTGGTCAGAACTCAGACTAGGTAACAGGTCTGATGAAATCTGCAGCAAAGAACATAAAGGGTCTGAGGGAAGAGTCACTCTTGCCACTATTTTTTTTCTTAAGTGTAAATGAATCATCCCATGAGGCAAACAGCTGTGTCAGGACTGTAGGAAAGTGTAAATTGCTATCCGTAATGTTTTATGTCTGAACAGCTATGAAACTAGAGACATTCGCCTACTGCTCTGGAATTACTCTCTCTGCTCATCCAGACTCCCCAAACAGACACAAATTGAATGAACCTGTCTGGCATCCAAAATAACCGAAGTGCAGGACATTGTGTTGCCTAACATCTGAACCCACAGTCAGAGAACCTTCTCACTAGATGTTGTCCAAACCCTGAGAAAGACTTCCACATTCCTCATAATCAAAAACATAAAGAAAAGCATATCCGCAGATTTTGTACAATTGAATTTGAAACCTCTGAGCATCAATAACATCAGGAAGATAGCAAAATGGGAAGGGAATTCGAGAGAAGCAATGATAACATCATGCTGATACTTACAGTGGCATGATAGCCCTGAGTCATCCCTAGTATCTAATAATTTTTATATAATCTTAGATTTAACATGGGAGGGGAGAAGCTTTGTGACACCTTACCCTTTGCGGCCCACCAGCATCCCACCCCACAGCAGTTACTTCCCACACCAGCATTCAAACCAACTGCCTTCTCCACTCCCGTAAGATGAGTTAGCAACAATGCAAGATTTCTGGACCACTTTTCATTTCTTTAACTCTCTAGCAGTCTACAAGGTGATTAGGGAGGTAAGCATTCATCGCACGTCACAGAATCAGGTTGGTAATGTCCTCAAATGTGCTCAAGAAACATGCCCCAAATACACTCTAAATCTAGCATCTTCCCAAGCAGAAGTGTGTTCATTTTCTCATGTTTGTGTCCTTGAGAGTTCAGGCTTTATGTATGGTTGTCATGGCTCAATCAAAAGACATAAATACAAAAAGAAGCAAGCTCATACCCTCCTCCTGTAGGATTTGGAACTGAATTTCAATACCTCTTGTACAGAGCCAGGATAGTAGAGTATTTCATTAAACTGGCTGATGAAGCCAGGAATATAGACAAGTTTTCAGTGCAAATATTCATTTTAAAATACAAGCCCTTAGTTTCAAGCTAAGTGCAGCTTAGAATAATTGCTCAGAATTTTAACTTAATTATGCTAATCAATTAGGCGGTCGCAATTTTTTGAGAGAAAAAAATATGAACAGCTGTAGAGCAAAGAGAGCTGTGAGCAGGAGGGAGGTTTTTTGCCCTGGCTGGGCAGGGGAAGGCGTGCAGGTTATTACCACCTGGGGAAGAGTGAGGAGTAAGAGGGACTTTGCAGTGCACCCTCTCTAAGCATGGGCATCTACTGGGGAAGACAGAAGGGTCACACTCTGTGAGGAGGCTACAGTCCTAGCAGGATACCCAGAAAGTCTTGTCCACTGAGCAGCCCCACAGAGACACAGCTAAGGCTGCTCTTCCCACGACCTCAGGCCAGTATTAGCCCGCCGCGTGCGGAAGGCAGCGCCCTGCCCTCCCCTGGCTGCTCCTGCCTGCCTCTGCGCAGCCCCGGGGTGCCCGCACAAGAGCTTGTTCAACTGCTCAGTGAACTGGCAGGGAGTCACACGGGCAACTAATCCGAGTCAAAGCAAAGCTGGAAAGCTGGAAAGCTGGAAAGCAAGAAAGCGAGAAAGCGAGAAAGCGAGAAAGAGAGAAAGAAAGAAGTTAGTTTTGACTAGGACCAGTTCCCTGCTCCTGCGTGTGCATGGCCACCCAGCCACTTGTCCCTGCACAGCATGGGGTAAGGAAAGCTTTGGATGTCATTTCAGGCTTAGAGCGGCTTAAAGCATTTGTGGACTTACAGGCTATGATAGCTCCAAAGTAGCTGCAGGCAAAGCTCCTGGCTATCCAGGATAGTGGGGGAGAGGTAGCTAACTTGGATAAACCTAACAACTAAGAAACGCATAAAATGCATATAACTTGGGTTTCAGAGAAGAAGAGAAAGTAAAGGAGGAAGGACTACTGCCTGACTGTGGGGTACAGAGATCCCAGGGCTCATGCAGCACACACACATGTGARCCCACGTTGTGCACACATGCGCCCAAGCTGGATTGCCCTGCACCACCGCTGGTTTACCTGCCATCTGGGGCCCTTCGAGCTGGTGCCGGCTCAGGCTCTAGGGACGGCCTAGGACGTCCTAGYGTGGCCTGTGTGAGGCTGTTACAGGATGCAGCTTGGCATGGTTAACACACCCGCAGACATAATCTGCCCACTGGGTGTTTTTYGCAGTCCTCTGTGCCACTGTAGCTGTGCTCTCAAGCATAGCCTCTGCTCAGTCCAGAGACTGCTCTAAGGAGATAAAAACCCTCTATTGGGGCTTGCTCAGACCCTGGGGTTTGCTTTTTTGTTTGTGTGTTTATCGGTTGGGTGTTTTGCTGCTGGGCTTCTGGCTGGCTGATTGGTTTGGGGGGGKTGGGATGCAGGAAAATGGGCAGTGTGGAGTGTTTTAAGTTCAGTAAGTTCCAGTTTCCGAACACTCCTTGATCTGGGAATCTAATGCTTGTAAGACAGCCAAAATAGGCTGAACTGAACCATCTGAAATGACCTAGCTTGTGCTGTGGAAAGAAACAGTCAGAAGAGAATGTAAAGAAAACAACATTTTCTATGGCTATAAAGGGAAAGACTAACACGAGCTTTAAGTAAGAAAGGAAAGAATGTTTGACGTTCCTAGCTTTAACACACTAAAGATTACTAAAGATTAATAGTTTGCAAACACAGTGCTAGGAAGAGAGAAGACAGTCATATTAGCTAGAAGGTGACTGGTGGATGGGCTTCTGAGTCTCTGGGGATACATTGGAATGATTAGGGTAAAATGGCAAAAAAAAAAAAAAAGAATCACCACAAAGTAGAGAAGGAGCAACAGTTTTAGAAGAGAGTACTGAAGCAGTATACAAGAAACTGTAAATTGTTTATAATTCAGTAGTAAGAAACCAGGAGTTTTTAGTTTTCAGTGGGCTTTAAAGCAACAAACAGTGTGATTATTTCTAGCCTGCACAATTGTTTGCTGCTTATAGTGAAAATGGCTTTTAACCTTTGCTTGTCAAGTGTGGGAGGCTGAATGCCAGAGCACACATATGCTTCGAAGAATTAGCTAACTTGTATTTCAAAATTAAGTATTCTTTAAGAACTGTAAAGTAGAGACAGATGTTCTGTTGATAGAATATACTTTGCTTTCCTCTTCAGCCCACTTAAGTCGGTTTTTAGWGTCCTTTGACAAAGCAGAGAAAATAACCTGTTTTCGTTGGCCATAATTATTAGTGACTCTTTGACAGTGGAAGTCTTCTATGTGGATATTAAATTTGTCATAATATCTATTCTGTAAGAATTCTGGAAGCCCCTAAGAAAGATCTGGTAGTGCTGATATCACTCATTCAGGGTCCTTCAGGCACAAAGCTACTAATCAGGAGAACACAGGACAACATGGTCAGATCTCTGCTCTGGGTGTGAATGGTACTCAGTTCAACTGGGAAAGATCAAATGCTTTATCAGAAGACAGGTTAAAAAAAATCAACTCATATTAGCTGGAAAAGTACCAAAGGCAAGTAGGAAGTGATGTTGGAGGTTTTAGAATTCTTCACTTTATCCTCTACTTACTCTCAAATCACCATAGACAAAAATATAGAGAATGAAGAAAGCTGATCCATCACAAACATCAGTAAGAGACACTTAGCAAAGACTGCATCCAGATATTCAACTGAGCAGTGTGCCAGAAATTGTCCTCTGCTTTGCCACACATCATACCCAGCACTACCTTCTACATCTTCTTCTGTGTCCTGAGAAAGTTTAATGAAAACTCTAGAGTGACATTAAATGCAGGGAAAGGTAGAGCAGGTTCTTGTAAATAAATGTGCCTGAATTTTTGAGTATTTTAATAAAAAATGAGCTTCTGGTGGTGCGAGGGTAGTGTGCTGTGTCCTGTCCAAATTACAATTTGGCTGATGATAGCAAGGCACAACTGTGAGCAGGTTGCGATCTCACAAAGGCTGGTGCAATAGGCAGTGGTTGATGTTATTGGGGCATATGTAGGCTAAGATTGTTTGGCTTTTGTTTCCAGAGTTCCCATTTTCAAAAAATATTGCCTGATCTGGGATCACAGATAGTGAGGAGAGGTGACCTATGCTGCCACTTGTAAGAAATTGTTCAAAAAACTTCCTAGGATAGGAAAGAGCCTTGGAGAACATCACTGACTTGAACTAATGATATAAGTTGCTGTGTGCCATGATGATAGCAGGCATTATCTTCACAAATTTGCTTGAAACATTACCAACCACCAAACCAATGTGTGSGCCTCCTCGCAGAGCAAACAAAGCATATGCTCTAATGTCATCCACTGAGGG
Organism: Rhea americana; assembly: GCF_003343005.1. Taxonomy (NCBI): domain Eukaryota; kingdom Metazoa; phylum Chordata; class Aves; order Rheiformes; family Rheidae; genus Rhea; species Rhea americana. Next base: position 916,619 of record NW_028185128.1, on the reverse strand, counting down.
CTTAAAGATATTTTGTTAGTGAGACATAGAGCAATGCAAGACTGAGACTAATGCTGTGTGATCAGGATAAAATCCTGCTCAGAAGATTAATTTCCTACAGTATCGAAAACCATACATGTCTGACCAGGGAACTCTACAGTTCATTAGCAGAGATGGACCATCCTCTCTCACTGGGGGATTTGCCTGCGAATTACAAAGGCTTGCCAAAACCCAGGCTCCCAGTYGCTGTGTGCCCACAGCATCTGCAGTTTTGCTTGCAGCGTGTTGTTATGTGGGGCATCCCGGAGCAAAGGGGATCGCTCACCACAGGCAGGTATGAGTTCCCTGGATGAGTCAGAASAAGCCTTTTCACAGCAGCAGAAGAGGTGAAGTCAAAGAGTGCTGTCCCGCTCTTGTGTTCTTATGTGCTCATATTTCCCTGAGCATGCAAAGGGAATAAACAAATAAGCAATAGTCCTGAATTTCACACTAGTAACTTTTCAATAAATTGCTGGGATTAATTAAGAATGTTTCAAAAACTACATCTTAATTTTAGAAAAAAAAAACAACTTTGACTAACCTATATATAAATATGTATATATAATATATATATGAATAGTCCTTGTATTGTTTTATAGCCTTATCCTTATCTAGAAAATATCATAGATGCAAATGATATCCCTCAGTATCTGCTCTTATGTTTTTCTCTAAATTAGCTCAAAGATGTATGAAATCACAATGTGGCTTAGAGATCCCCATAGAATAAACACTTGCAGAATATCTTTTGTGTTTATTCTAGTAAATATTTGTGCACGAATTGTCATGTGTTCATGAAATGTCACAGCTCTACTTGCTTCTGCTGAGAGGAGGTGAATAACTGAAGCAGAGGGCTGAAACATCACACCTCTGAGGAGAGGGAGGAAAAAAACACAGTCTTGACTTCAAAATCTTAAAGTAGCCTCTATGCGACTTTGCATTTTAGTTCTTTATTCTGTTTCCATTTTAAACTCTGACGTAAATAAAGAAATGTCTATAAGGTTTTTTTAAATGATGTTTCAGACCTCCCCAGCCTGAATTATATTGTTTAAGTATGTGCTTATGAGAGTTGGAGTCTGACTTCTACAAGTAAAATAGGGAAATATCCAGGCGTTTAGATACTTATCAGGAGGCAACCTTCAACACCTTTTTATTTACCTGATACTCTTAACAGAAGAAAATTCCTTGCTTTTTTTTTATCAGAGAAAGACTTCTAACTGAAACAACATGAGATTATGGTGCTAGACAGATAAGCATCATCTGCTTATACCTACATGTGAAAGCAAATGTTTGTATCACTCACTACTGAGCTGGTGTATTTTATAGCATCCTAACTGGATTGTTATGACTGCATTTCAGAATGAAAATGCAATAAATAATAAATACAAATACAGAAATACAAGGAAATGTAATAAGTGATCCAGTCAAGCAAGAAATTGAATTACAACTGGCATTCTTATTCCTGTGTTTTATGCCAGAAAAGATGCTAACCTTCCTCAGGCTTTCAGCAGTGCTGAGTTTGTTTCCTTTGAGGCAGGAAACAGAGGCAGTGATACATAATTGTAGAGCTCCCCTCTGATATGATTGTCTCTGCATCACTGTGTTTAAGTACTGAGATTCATTATGTAAAGCTGCCTGATGCTACAGCAATGCCTGTAAGTAAGAGAAAATGTTGTGATTCAGTATCTTGAGAGTAGCAAAAGGAGAGAAGGAAGCAGGAAGTTAACTTCTCCAGGACTCCTTTGGTAAGCAGCAGGCTGCATTTAAAGAGACCGTTCCACGGTTTTATTTTCTGTCAAACTGCCYTGGGAGAACAGAGTTATGAACACCTCTGAAGAGAAAGTGGTAAAGCTTCCAGGGACTGGGAGCTTCTGAGAAAGGGAGAATATTATATAAAATCTTGCACAGYAGCTCTTTCACCTGAAGGGACCATCCATAAAGAAAAAAGCTTCTGATGGGTGACAAAGTCTGGATGGGAGCCTGCGGTACAGGTACCGTGCCCCATAAACTAACTCAAAATCATTCAGATTGTGTTTGAGATGAYTTTGTCCCCACTGCTCTTACTGGGAGTCTACTCCAGAACCTCAATTCTTTTCTATTTTCTTTATCTTTAATATAGTCTTGATCAGCCACTGTTTGGTCAAAGATGGAAACCCAGAAGAATAAACCTAAATGCTCAAACCTCTTGTGCTGCATGTAAGCTTGTACTTAATAGCAACAGTCACAGTGACATTGGACATCTGACCCTGCTTTCCTTCTTTTCAGCTTGTCTTGGGAGTGACATATAATTGGTTATGCACGTGCTGAGCCTCCCTTCAGCTGCGGTGATTTCTAAGGAAATGTTACAGCCCTGCCCTTTATTTTGTTTTAGAAAGAAAAAGTAAAGAAAGAGTAAATTCTTTATCTCTAGATTGCTTGTATTACATATATACTGCACCTATATTGCACATATATGCACAGACACACAATTTGTTATATAATTCGCTATATAAGAACTAGTTTTGTTGATGTTTATTTCACTCTATTTCATGTATAGTTTGCACATCGGCTTCAGAAATCTGCCATGCATGGTTTTTAAATAAATACAATTTTTAGTATTTGTTTACATCACAAGTAAAAATGGAACTGTGGAAAATAACATAAGAAATATTTCAGAAGTATTTATCACCTATGGATGCATGGGATAGAGCTATATTAAATTTATTAAAACAAATGCAAATTATAGGCTACAGAGGACAATATTAGATACAATTACATAGCTCAGATTTAATGAACAAAGCTTTAGCACAGCTAGAGAAGATTGCTACTGGATTATTAAGATTCAGACTCCCTTATTCTGKGTTTCTTCCCATATTTTTCACTTCAATTGTAAGAGTCCCTTTGGAAATATCTAGCTATCTTCTGGGAGTTTTAAATATTCACTTAAATCAATACACTGACAAGGACTGAACATCTTGACTKAGTTTGTTGGATATTCTTATTTGAAATTCAAAGCACATACACAAAGGAACTGGGTAAGAGCTGTTACCTGCCACAGAGCTATGTGTCCACAAAATCATTAATGGTTTAAGCCCAGCAATAGCCCAGCACAGCTAGCAAATGTGCCAACTGCTGAGAGAGAGATGCTTGGGATTAAAACCTTCAATTATCCTTGTGAGTGTATGAGATGCTTTCTCAAAAATTACTGCACTCTCAGAAAAAGGTGAAGGCCTATCCTTGGCAGAGAAACTCCAGGGAGGGCTGCAGCGAGCAGGGGCGGGGGAAGGAGTCAGATCGGGCAGGTGTGCAACCTATCTTCCTGCTTAAAACTGTGGCACTAGTTAGTTTAAATCAAAGCTGACCCTTATCCAGCTGTACTGTGGAAATCTCTTCTCTTTCTTTCTTTCCTTCCTTCCTTCCTTCCTTCCTTCCTTCCTTCCTTCTTTCTTTCTTTCCTTCTTTCTTTTCCCCCTTTTAACCTTCATGTTACTTCCCATTTGCAGGACCTCTGTGGTGTTTCAAAACTCTATTCCTTAGTACATTGTATCCCTTTGGTAAGCCTTAGTGGGATGGCTGTGCAGACTCAACATATTTAAAGGGCTTCTTGAAAGTACCTTGGAATTTAGTATTTTTCAAGGTGTGTAACTGTTGAAATAAAGGGCTGCCTTATTGTGTGTGCAGTACTACTACAGAAGTTTACCCATTGCATCAATTTTCTRAATTACAAAGCAAGCCAGCCTACCATTTCCTATTAGATGAAATGATTTGTCCCTATACTGGTTTGGCAATGCTGTAAGAAAATAAAACTACACCAAGCAGTAATATGTGCAAAAAAATATTTAAAGATAACTCTCATATGTTGCAGGCTAGGTGACACGATTCAGGACAAGAGAAAATACTTAAATATATTGTAGACTTTTCAGATTGATCTCATATTCTAAAGCACAGGAATGCAGTTAAACAATATACAGATACAACAGTGATCAGYTGTTATTAATCCTCCTTGACACTTTCCACTACATCCTAATTTCAAATGTTTTGATACATTTCAGCCAGGCAGAGTGAAACATTCCCACTGTGGTGGTACTGAGTTAAGGGGTTTTTTTTTGTTTGTTTGTTTGGTCTTATATACTTTAGCCTGAAGAGGCCAAGGACAAAAGCTATTGTTTTACTTACATTAAATATTTTTTTTCAGTTTTTGCTCACAGCTCTCTCCTYTCTGCCTTTATACCTCTAAACTGTTAACTAGAGGTAGCCCATTGACTGCATGGAATACTAACTTGAAAAAGGAAGAGAGAATACTCCTGAACATCTTCTCCTGTCATGAAGCACTCAAGTTAGATCAAACAAGAGACTCTAAAAGATTTGCATTTGTATGACTGCAGTTGAACATTTGCTCCCTGTTTCTGGAAGCTGCAACTTTTGCCATGCTGTGCCGTGCATTTGTCTCCTCCCACAAAAACAGTGAAACAAAATGTCCTGCCTTCTGGATGCACTAATGCTAAGATGCTCACTGCTTGGCTGGGGGAGGCTTTGARAGAAAGGAGTGAGGTGAAGAGCTCAAAGGCCTTCATGGACTGTGAGCTGCCAGGTGAAATGATCCTCACAGAAACATGGCATATCAGTGCAGCTTCCTCATGATGAAATGGCAATCCCAGAAACTCAGTTTAAAGAGAAAGAGTAATTGAGGTATACCTTGAGACACTTTTACAGCTGGCAAGACCAAAGAACAGATTTTTTTTTAAGCCCTGGTAAGGGAGCAGACACATGTTACTAGAGGTAACTGAGAAACCCAATTCCCAGCTAAAGAATTTGTTTTGGCATCCAATACAGGAGAAAGGATGAAAAACAAGAGCAGGCTCCTTTAAAAGAAGCCRTAGAGAGTGTACCAGGGGATATTGGATTACCCTGCCATTTTTTTGGAATAAAATAAAGTCATTTTGAGTGACCCTTAGCCCAGGTGTCTATGAGATTCATTGCCTAGAGTAGACATCTGGGAAAGTAGCCTAGAGGCATGAACTGCCAAAACATATTGAAAAGATAAATAAAAAGTTCCTATTTGGAAATATTTAAATTTAACATCCATTTCTAAGTGCAAACTACTGGAGAAAGAATAACTGGATGCAAATACCTTAAAATTAGAAGGTGGTATGCAAGTAGTCAAGCATTAAGGTGGCATCCTGGCCACAGAGTGAGTCTTGCGAGTTGGCCTTCCCATCAACATACATTTTGCCACACAATTTGCTTGTTTATTYTGATTGAAAATTTTCTGATTCAGATTGCTTCCTGGGGGAGCTACATCCCTGGAGAGGGTGGGAARCAGTTACGTTATGGATAGAGGGAGAGCACAACAGAATGAGAGCCACACAGAGCAGRCCTGCATCCTTCCCAAGCCCTCTCTCTGCTCTATCTGTCCTTGCTATCTTACATGCAATTTACAGAAGCTTTACTCTTCAAGCTGWTTGACCCTTATAGTCCACAGTAACGTTCAAGGTCCAGAACTAGTCTAATGATCACAGCAAGAACCACATCTGAAAGCTGCCATCTCATGTCTGGAAAAAGATGGAAAAAGGCCCTCCTAAAAACTGCTGCTATACCAGCATCCTTTAACAGCTAGGATCTCATAATGTCACCAAACAACAAATTCTACCAATAAATGGCCCTACACAGCTTCAATAACAGCAGCAATCTCTCCTGATGGAGCTGTTCCACTTTTTATAAATATTTAAATATTCATTTGACAAGACAGAGAGACTGACTCAGTACTGAAGACACTCATGAGGGATCGCTCAGACCCAGATTCAAGTTCTCACACAAAATAATACAGAGCATTTCTCTAGGGTTTACAGCAGGATTTTTTTTCCTCTGTGCCAGGACAGATTGCTGGTCAAGAACAGAGAGAAAGCAGAAGACTTGCCTTGGAACAGTGCATAGTCCAGTTTTAGGGCATTCACCTGGGATGTGAAGGAAATGCCCTTAGCCTAAGTGGATGCCCTAACCACCATCCTAGTGGCTGTCGGCGTAAAGTTGCCTCACACATTCCCAACTCCTTCATCCCTCCAAGGCAGAGCAAGACAGAAACATCCTCCTGATTTTGAGAGGCCAGAATTTTCTAGTGGAAAATACATTCCACTGGAAAGTTCTCAGCCACTTCTATTTAAAACTGTAATGTCAGTATTTGCTCACAGGTTAACTCAACCAAGTAGGAGGGAGCTCAAACCTTCATGATTTTACACTGTACCTTCAGAGTGCAACAGCTCAGTAAAGGCAGCATTGCTTTAAGTGAAGACCAATGTTACCAAACAATTTATTTTCATCAGAACTCTTAATTCCGTTGTGACAGACATTTTTCTGGAAGATTTTCTGGCCTCTGTATCAGCACCAAATGTAGCTGACAGCTATGTTAACAGACTTCCCTGGTTAATTCTTCTGCTTTAGTTTAGAAAGAAGAAGGAAAGAGCTGGTTGTCTTGTTCTACTCCCAAAGCTCTACTGGTTAAACTAACAACACAACACTGTGCACGAGCACTTTCACAAGGCTTATATAAGTTTGACTTGCCCTTGTAGACTAGGTACTATTTTTAAAGCTAACTCAGTTTAACTCTATATCTGCACATCAATTTATATTAAATGGATGTCACTTTTTTGTTTAGGCAAAGTAATTAGAATTGACTCAACTAACAGCAGAGAGGTTCAATGCAGACAGGGAAAGAGATGAAAATTGGAAAGCAGAAAAAGCAAAACAAGCTGGGGAGAAAAGAGATAACAAGTAAAGGAATGGAAAGTTGTTGGAAGAAAACTAGAAAAGGCAACTTTTGAGTGAAATATAGCTTGCTACTTGCAGATGGAAAAATGTGGCCATAGGGAGGAAAGAAGCAGAGTAAGATTCTCCGGGATCTGAATTACTGAAGAAAATCTCCCCCCTCCAAACCCCTAGATTTTGATAGGAAATAAACAGAGTTGAAAACCTGACTCGAGGTCTTTTCTCTGGGCGTTAAGCAAGTTTTAATATTTTCAAATCATGTTTCAAGAAGGACTTGAACACACATTTGAGTTAGATAGGAGCTCCAGAAAAATCTGCATTTTCCTTCTTGCATTGCTCAGCGAGTCCCAGTTCTTAATCTATGCAGGTGCAATGTCCTCACGAGCTTTGCAATGGACCCTGCTAGGAACTACAATACCCTCCAAAACCCTGAAATGACCTTTGGTGCTGTCTTGTGACTTTATTTCCAAAGCTGTCAGCTTGTGCACTGCACTGTTTGCAGTCCTTCGTGTCCACGTATGGCGAGGTTTGCTGCGTTCCGCTCCTTCCCCATAAGCAAGCCTAGGCTGCGGCCGCGTCCCTGCTGGTTTACACGAAGAACATAGCAGTAACTGCACCAGAGCATTCAGTCAGAGGTTGGGATTTTGCTGTGTGAAAGATCTGGAGGCTTGACCTGAGACAAAATGCAGAATGTGTATTAACTAGGTGTCGAACATTTAGTTCAGAAGAGCACCTTAAAACTCTGTGGAGCCTTTCTCCTTCATACCTCTCACACCAATGGAGCAGAGAGGAATTAAATGTCCCTAAAGGCTTRTTAAAAWTTTGTAACAAACAAATTGCTAAGAAGTTTACTGAAGCTTTGCTRTTCTTACAAGGTGACAATGCAAAAGGGGAAGCTGGGCTTTTTAATAAGAAGAAATACCTCGTACTGCGAATTGTGTTCAGAATATATTGCACTTGTGTTCAATATATGCATCTTTTAGAACATAGTTTCTTTTTCTGAGGGTGGAAGAACAATGAACACAATAATGAATTAGCTGCTGAATTGCTCATGATGTTAAATGAGCAGTATATATACCCAATAGTCCTTTTTTTTGCCAAATATCATTTCAAAAGTACTAACACTGTTAGCCAGAGACTATGCAGCAGAGATACCACACCATTTTCTTACAGATGTGTAAGACCCCAATCAACTTTCGCAGAATCAGGGCAAGCCAGATCAACCTTTATCTTCCTATTTGCAGGGAAACCGGGCTCATGGACTAGAGGTTTTTGGCCATCCACCACGACCAGTAGCCCACCCCTCTGCAAGAGGGGCTCCTCGAACCTCTGTCACTACCAGTTTGCTTGGTGTCTAGCTCAGCAGCTGGGGAAGTCTTGTTGCTGTCGCTGCAGCTGACCCAACCGTGTACTTGTATTACCTATGCCTCCATTCCTTCTCTTCTCAGCCCCTGTCTGACAACAAAATAAAAAAGTATTGAAGTAGCATAAAGATAAAATTGATCACAGCATGAGTTTTCTATGGTATGGCCTTTATACTTTTCCCTTCTGTCTCTAGGRTATAGGAAAATTGGTCTTGTGCAAACTGAATTGAAATTAATACAGGGGACTCAGATAAACCTACAAAGCTTTCAGTGCAGACAGAGGGAGGGAAATCAACTGGACTTTGATTCTGTGAAGAAGCTCAGAAAGGTGGATTTCGGTGGTTCTTATTTCCTTCAAACATTTTGGTAGTTTTTTGTTTTTTGTTTTTTTTTTAATTGTAACAGTAATCTAAGCTCATATCTAGCCCTGTGGTACTTCTTTAAAGATTAACAAAACAGTAAGAAAATAAAGAATGCCAGTGTTCAGACAGCTGCTCACAGGGAGATGTTTGAAGTAACAGTTCCCTCTCCCCTTCTGCTGCAGCTTAGTTATTTTTAATTTTCAGCAAGGAGAATGACAGGCTCAATAGGTATGGGTGCAAGTCCATCTTCAGCCACTTGACCTCTCAAACTTTTCACACCAATACTGCATTTGGGAACATGGACTTCTCAAGTTTACACTTCTGATGACTAAAAGTCTTCCTCAGGATCCTGCATATTAAATAGAGCACAGGGAGAGTATGAAGGGTGCTTTCGAATGACAGTTATGAAGTGTCACAAAACACCACCTGACAAACTGCGTTCGGCCCCTTGCTTTCACACACAGACCCCAGGGGCCTTGGACAGATACATGTGATTTACAGCCACTCAGACACAAATTTCTAGTCCCTTCCCAGAAGGCAACATTTGCACCTCAGTTTGGACAGTAATGCAGAGCAACCGCACATGGGGGTGTGAGCCCCCAGTCACACGCACGGGGAGATGAGAGAAGCTGAAAATGGAGCTTGGCTCCTCTGCCACTGCCTGACCTGTGCCAGAGGTAGAGGGAGGATCCTTTCGACGTTTTCTGCTACACACGAGATGAAAAAATGTTACATACCTTACTACTCAGCAAACTATGGTTGATCAAGAAAGGATGGCAGAAAGAGGGACATTTACAGATAGATGTGTACCTGTGGTTAATCACTTACTTTGGATTTCCAGCCCCCGGTTTCTTTCTCCGGAATATGTTGAGGAAAGTGTTGGACTTGCAAGGTGCCTTGCCGTCCCCGACATGCATACGCACCACGTCTGAGGTGGTGAAGGCACTGCGGACGTTCCTCTCGGGCTTGGCTATGATGATGTACATCTTGGGAGTGAACATGCACCCCAGGGCCACCGTCACGCTCAGGCTCACTGCRAAACAGGTGGTGATGATCTTGTAGTTGCTCCCAAAATAAATAGGCACAAAGGCCAGCCAGATGATACAAGTGGTATACATGGTGAAGGCAATGTACTTGGCCTCATTGAAGTTGGCAGGCACATTGCGAGTCTTGAAGGCATAGTATGTGCAGCTCATGATAAGGAGTCCATTGTAGCCCACAGGAGCCACGACGCCTAAGTTGCTGGTGTTGCAGATAAGGTAAACTTCCTTAATACTGGGGTAGGAGAGGATGGGCATCGGGGGCTCCAGGATGATCAGCGTGACCACTAGCGTCAGCTGCACGCTGATCAAAATGGAGGCAATGACCACCTGGGCCCACGCGCTCATGAAGCGAGGCTTGCGAGTACAGATCTTCTTTTTACTGCCCGCCAGGATGCGGGCAATGCGGTTGGTTTTGGTCACGAGAGCAGAATAGCACATGGCAGAGGAGAGGCCCACCAGAAGGCGCTGGAGGTAGCAGGACGTGGTGGTGGGTTTAGCTATAAGGGTGAAAGGACAGATGTAACCCAGAAAGATGCCAGCAAGGATTATGTAGCAGAGCTCCCGGCTGGAGGATTTGACAACAGGGGTGTCCCTGTAGAGCACAAAGATAAGGGTGACAAACATGGTGACCAGGATCCCCAGGCAGGAAAAGACCACAGCCACAATAGACTCTATATTGCTCCACTGGAGATACTTTACAGGGATGGGTTCACAGCCTGCAGTGTACAGAAAAGAAACAGAGTGTTAGAAAGGTATCTGCTTGAAGGAAGAATACTTTTTCTGGCTCTCAAAATAATCCAAACATTTGCTTATGCCTCTGTGGTATGGATTATTAAAACCATTTTACAAATGAGTGAACTGCAGCATGGAAAGRTTTAAATGAATTATTTTCAGCCATTAATTTTKGGGTGTCCCAAATATTTGCTCATAATGCTAWAAAGGAAAATGAAGTTTGCAAATTTTCTTCTAATTTTTGCCCAGCATATCAAAGGCAAAAGTCGGAACAGAATCCAGGTAAATTCAGCACYTTCCCTTAGTTTCAGCAAGAAAGGGATTGTTACCAGCTGCTACAAGTCAGAATGGGCAGTTCAGACTAACTTACTTTAATCTTTAATAAAAYCAGCATAATTTGACCCACTGCATTTTTCTAACAGTGATTTTATAAGAAAAAAGACTGATTAGAGATCTGTTATTGACATAAATATATAACAAAAATCCAAAGGCATAATGGAATTACAGGATAAATACTGTATCTTCGTGTTATATTTCTGCATTTTTATTTCTTTCGCAATATCTTATCTTCACTTTGTCAAATGAAAGGGCAAAGGGCTCACTGTTTTTCCTCTATACTCCTTTTGCCATCTCCACTAAATAACATGATTCAAATCATGTGGAAAAGTCAAACCCACAAAATATACATGTTTTTAAAAAATAACTGTAAAAAGCATTCCTGTACTGCTAGTACAGCCATGCAAATGTAGGTGACAATGAGAGATGGTACTTAACTGGCACAGCTCTCTCCCAAACTCAGGTTAAAGGAGTATTTATAGCTACTTCTCTCAGTGGGCTGGAGATATAATATAAGCATAAAATTACATAGCAAATAAAATCTTCYGTGTTAATAGGATGTTAAGGTTGTGAAGTCAAATTACTCAGAACATTCGTTCTGATATTTCCTGATTTCTGTTGTTGGTTTAATGCCAAGGCATTTTTAATGTGTTTCTGGGTATTTTTTTGAGGTTTAAAAGAAAATCAGAATGAATGACAGAAGAGTACCTCCACAGGTCATTGGCAAATCTGGGACCTTTGGAGGCATGGCTCAGGCTCATGCTGGGGGCCAGTGGAGTGAGCAAGAGCAGCAGGAGCTTGGCAGCCTCTGCCTGGCTCCAGACCAGCCATGTTCAGAGCTGCTGTGGTCCAGCGCCGAGGGAGAGAGCGCTCGATAATAGCCACCCTCAGTGGTTAGTCCTCTCTACCCACACCCTGCAGCCCTGCACTAGATCCCCAGCCTAGCTCGTATCCCATGCTAAGTATCCATCTTTTACTCTGAACTCTGTCCTCCTCCAGTTTCTCTTGGACCCAGCTCACCTTTCAGCTGCATGTGCCTTTCCCCCACCTCTCAGGCATCTGCCCTCTGAATCCTTCACCCTCCCCATTTCTGTGCCCCCTCCAGTTCAGGCTTTTTTCTTGACCTGGTCATCTCTCCACCCAGCTGTCCTCACTACAGCCACTGCTGGCCTTGCTGTTCATATGCTGGGTTGGCTGTTCTTTATCTCTGCCTATCAGTGAGTTTGTTAGAAGGGCTTCTTTTTCCCCTCTTTCTTTCTTTCTTTTTTTTTTTTATCTTTTAGTTTTGCTGTTAAATCTTAGCAAGGGCCCTGACATGTTGATGATCAGCTCCTTTCTCCTCAGTATAGACTATATCTGCAGAGATCAACCTGTATGAACTAAGAGCTTATGATGCCTAGAATTTTGCTCAGTTTAGATGCATCTTCCACAGGATGAAAAAAATCACCAAGTGATAACTCTACCAAAATGTAAAGCCCTTGCTTCCAAATACAGGAGAAGTAGGAAGAGGTGTGGATCAAGGTTGAGCAAACACAGTTTAGCAGTAACCTCCTTGTGAGAAACAGAAAATAATGTTTTTGTTGAAATTAAAAAAATCAGCCTGAGGCAGAGTCCTGACATGGAAAATTTCTGCCCAGACTTTTGATGTCTGCCAATGTCACATGAAATGCAAGAACGCCTTATAATTCTGTACTCTCTCTCCCGGAGGGTACTGGGCAGACTTAATGACAGGTAATGCTGTTTATCACCTGTAACTTCAAAAACAATAGAAATGATACTGTATGCAACCGGAGGTGTTATTTTATAAAGAAAAGCAGTTATATTTCGTGCAGTGTGGTCTATTCAAGACTCGGATGGGGAAGGAGAACAATCTTTCTAATCAGTATTTTTATGGTGAAACGTAACTGAGGAAAAAGCTTTTTGCCAGAACTAGGCTCCTCTGGCCGTGGGCCCCAGCAGCCCTGAGCTGGATTCAGCTCCTGTTCTGATTCAACAGCCAGCTAATGGTCAGGAGCTGCKGCTCTTTGATTAATACCCACAGAGCTCTTTGTTTAAGCAAGAAGCCACTCTGTGGATGCTGGAAGGGTTAAGTTTTAGTTTGTACTTTAAGCTTAGCAACATCAAGCCATATTCTTATCTTCCATGTTAAATGATATGTTCAGAGCCTTAGCTGTGATTCAGTGTGGTAGTTAAACCTTTATCATTTACTTTAAGTTTATTCTGTGCAAGATTTTAGAAACTTGTTTAGTTAAATCAGTGCAATTCCTGTGCACAAGCAAGCTACATACATCACAAACATTGCAAAAAAACCTGCCTGCACTGCTTTTATGAGCAGAAGGTTGTTGGCTGTCAGCACCTGTGAAGGTGGGTCATTTCCCAGCTAGGGGAAAGTGTGCTGAGGAAGCTTGCTGAGGTAGGGGGAGGATACCCAGGAAATCAGGTACTTACAGGTTAAAAAAGAAAAAAAAAGAAAAAAGAAAAAAAGAAAGAAAAGAAAAGAAAGAAAAAAGAAAGGAATTAGTAGAAAAAGTTTCAGTTAAAAGTTGCTAGTAAAAAGCTGCTTGGTAGGTTTTATCTACTATTTTCTCTGCAGTTTCACAGTGAACCATTTCCCAGAGCAGAAGGCTAATAGATTTTTAAATCAATATTCATATTGCAAGGCCAGTAAGACACTCCAGGATGTTTTCTGAGGTCATTAACACATCCCAGATAACTGATGGCCCCAAACCTCTATGATTCATTTCATAATAGTGCTATAAAACTTCCTGTCCTACCTTGTTTTACTGCTTATTTAAGATGAAGAAAACCAAGCTTACTAGCTTGACATTCATTCTTCTTCTACAGCCTCTGATACTATAAAAGACATCTCTTCTTCTTGGCACGAGGCCTCAGGATACTGGTTTTAGTGAATATTTCTCAGGTCAGGTGGAATGGATGTTTTATATCATTTACGGTGAAAAAATCCTTTATGCCCGCTGACTTATACTTCACTAAACACATATASAAGGGAAGCAAACTAGAAATATTTTACATTTAAAAATAAGATTAAAATGTCAGAAGAAGACCACAAAGCAACAGAGACCAGTATCAAAAGAGAGAATGATTATCTTGAGAAGCATGTTTTAGGGAGTGGGATTAGTATGCACTCTGCATTTCTTAAAGGGACTAAGGATTTTAGACCCTCCGTTTGTGTAGGAAATGGGACTAGAACTATAATCATTTTTAGCATTTAAGATTTAAGGCAAAGGGAAAAACAATCTGGAATGTGCGATGTTAACGTCTGTGTCTAGATGCTATGGTGACTGGCAGGGTATAAATACAACATACAAAATGAAGCTCTAAAAACATATTTGATGGGAGAAATGCTGGCAAGGTAAAAGATTTTCGAATTAAGTGGCACACATGATGACTCCAGTAAAGACCAAGAGTCAAAATTTATCTAGATCAATTTCTCTTSACCAAAGGTGAGGATGCTCTCAGCTTCCCTCCACAATTTTGCACTTTTTGCAATTCAAGAAAATGACACAGAGATTAAAAAAGATTTTCTTCCTCAATSGGACAAGACAGAGATGCTGTGTAGGAGCAGAATGCCATTTTGGCATTTTCTAGGAAATCAGTGGATGGTTGCACTGTCATTTGATGTCACTGTGATTTTAAAACAGCAGCAGCTCAGTCTCCTTGCTGAGATGAAACACAAATCAGCAGGTCACTTACTGATTTCATTAAAAGTTAATAGATTGCAACATGCCCCTGAGATTTTTTGCCAGCACTGATGCTTTCCTCAACTCCTTTCAGCAGTGCCTGTCATTTTGACATGCYCCCTTTTGAGCTATTTTTGGGCAGCTGGTAGCACTGAACCATATTTACTCAAGTGCACATTGATCTCTCACTATGTTCTTGTTCTGCTTTATTGATTAAAAAGAAGTCCCAGTTTTCTTCTCTGAATAGGAGATACAAACAATTCTGTGAGCCTCCAAGACTAACAGAGCCTGGTTCTCCATGAATATCTGTTTTGTTGTAGTTAGTAGACTTTTGTGTTCTAAGAGGTGGGGGTTGAATTAAACTTTTCCAGTGGTCAGGACATCTATAAAGGGTGACGCAAATTTTCTGATGTCTAGTCATACAAGACCTTTTTCCAAAACTGGAACTATTACAGAAGGCATTTTTTTTTAGGATCTCCTCTTCCTACAACTCATTTTTATGAAACTTGCAGGAACTGAACAATCAATGAGATCTCTGAATCCTGGCCAATGTCATTAAAATAAGTTCATCTGCACATCATGGGGGGGGGGGGACAGACAGGGTGTTGGGGGCAGAGGTATAGGATTTAGGCAGACACACATATATCTGAGATGTGACCATAACTTATTTTTTGTAGAAAACCAAGGTAGATAATGGGCCAAGTTTCCCCATTTATTGCAACTGGAGCTGGAGAAAGCAGAAGAAATGTCCACCTTTCCCTCCCCAGAGAAATCCTTCTCAAACCTCCCGTGACTTCACTGACTAGCTTAACAGTATCTCTTGGATCCATCTAACCGAGGATCATGTACTTTGCCTATGTGTTCAGTGCTGCAGGGAAGTCAAGTTGTCAGCTGATTATATAAGGACAAGGATGTGACAAGCTGCACAGCTGATCTTCAGCTAGGCGATCGGACTGTTYCTCTGACAAGAATGGTTAGGGCAGAGGTGCCAGCAGTCTTTTGCAGCAAGGGAAAGCAAACAGCAAGGTCAAGGTGGCACTTCTCAACATATTAAATCCATTTTCTTGAGATAACATTACAAAGCCCAGAGAAGGGGTGGAGAAAGTGTTTTTAACCCATGGTTTGGTGCTGACAAGGACTAGGTTTGTCCTTGACAGGTATAGAATAACTGAGAAGGGTGCCATAATGTACAGCCATGCAAAGCATGTCCACGGAAGAGAAAAATTCCAACCGTGCCGCTCCTTTCCACCAGCCTTTCCTGGGATTTTCTTGCTACTTTCCTTGGTGGGTTCAGTGGGAATGATCTCTATGCTAAAATGAAGCCTGGCAATCAGTTACTGAATGCCCAGAAATCCCAAACAAAGTATTCAATTATCTATTGCATAGTAGGATGAGCAAAGAGAGCATTAAATCAATCTCTCAATGGTGCACTGGGCTTCTGTGATAGCAATCACTGTAAACGTTGTAACACACTCTGCTAAGTTCATCAGTAGTTTTAACAACTCCATCAATGCTCCTTTGACTAAAGGAGAACAGACAGAATATGTTGTTTCTTCTTGATATAAATTTCCCTGTCTTTATTGTCACCTAGATCTTCTCCCTCCTGCTCTCTAAGCAAGCCAGATGATACAGTACTTTTCACTTACCCTACACTGCATTGGGATGGGGGTTTAAATATGCCCTTGTACTATCTTTGCATACCGCCACCTTACTCTCTACTGCACACTGTTCTCCCTGCATCCTAGTGAATGCTGATTTATTTGGAGGGAGATATTCCTACCTGTCAGGTCTGCATTTGGCCACCAGCCAAGCTCACAGGCTTTGCATGTGAATTCATCCTGAACAAATTCGTTCTCCTTGCAAGCGGTGCAAATCCAGCAGCAGCTCACTTCTCCTTTCCTAATCACCTGTAAAGCAAAATATATTCTCAGCTATGTGATCCTCTAAAAGACGACACAGCCCCCACAGCAGATAGGCACTATCTGCACTGTTAAAAATACCACAGGGGATCTACACATGGGACATTTTTAACTCTCTATACATTTTTGTACTAAAATTTATGCTTAGGAGTTAAAGGATAGTCTCTTGGGGCATTTTTTCCCCCTAAATTAAAAGGCATYATTTTTCTTTCGGTATAGAGGCACAATGAGCATTTTGTTTTCAACCAAACTTCAGAACAGGTTGAATCTGAGAGACAGCTAAGGCCAATATGAGCAGCTCAGCCCACATATGATAACTATTGCATAGTAAAAAGTAGTAAACAAAGGCAAAGGTTAGAACAGAGAGTGATTCATGATTTACACGCACACACACACACGCCATGCATATACATATATATATATGTATATATATATATATATATACACCCACACGGTGTTTTTGCATGTGTGTGTGAATATACAACACATATATACACACAAATTTTCATTTATACTGAAGTCTCTCTGGGTGTCATTACATGAGTGTTAATAGAAATTAAAATAAATGCAAATTAAAAAGTATACTGCTGGAATGATGTAATGGGACCTAGTAGAAAATAAAACCAACATGCAGTGACCAAGAACATGGGCTGGAGCAGCTCTCATAGAGATAAATGTCCCTGAAAGATGTATTTTGCTGTGCTGTGAACATTGCCATCTGTAACGATTCCATAATGAAAAGATTATTTCTTCATCTTGTCTGCTTGTTTCATTATGCTGAGGATGAAAGAAAGGTGAGGGATTTCTTCAGCTCATGAGGCTCTAACAAGGACTCTGGGTCTGTTTGCAGAAAGGAGGAATTCAGCCTCCTCTCCAGTATTTTCCCATCCATCTACATGCAGAGCTAACTGAAAWACAAAATGTTTGTTTTATTGAATGCTGACTTTGTGGGATTTTTTTTTGTTAACGTTTCCTCCTGCAGTCTGTGGAGGGAGTCCAATAGAGACTTCAAAGGGAGCTAGAGCTGGCAATTTGTATGCATGGTGTTTACATATACACACATACACAAACTGCACAATCTCAAAACAGGGACAAGATGTTTTGGAGGGCAGTAAATACTGATATTGTTACCCCTCCAAGATGGTTTGAGTATGTCACTAAAGTCTTTGCCAAATCATCAATCATCTATTTCTTATAGTAGCACTATAGTATTAAAAAGCTGCAAATGTGCTTATAAAATCAAATTAGAAATGAAAGTCTGTTCTAAGAAGGTGATTTTTGTCACTGGGCCTCTTGTCCTTTTACACTTACAGCACCCATACCATTTCGATACTTGTGAAACATGTCTTTATCTCACCCAGGCATGGCAGGTGGCAAATTATTGTAGCTTGGCACAAGCACTACTGTTTGACAAATAGAGAGTGATTTCATTTGTGTTTTTATACCTCCTGTTGTGAATATTAGATGCAAACAGAGKTTTTTTTTTCTTTGTCTTACAGGTGTTATTCCTGGAACAAAGTACTGGCTTCCCACAGGACACAGTGCTTTAAGAATCAGCCCCTGAGTAGATCACAGYCACTAGAAGTTGTAGGCGATGGCTAAGCGAATGTCTTCTTGTTCTTTTCCGCATCAGGTGAAATTTAATTCAAATTCTTTGACACTCTAAGATTCTGCATCACTCTAAATGGCAGCTGCAGGAAACATGGGTGCATATATGGGATAGTAAGAGTAATATGTTGGAGTATTTCTATAGTTTTGGCTTTCCTAAAGAAAAGGAAGTAATTAGTAACACCCATTATTTCCCTTAGCTTGAATGAAAATTGTTTGGCTCTGGTGAAAAATTGTTGCCTGGTTATTCCCTATTAGAACATGGGTTTTCCTGGACACGCGATATTGCAGGCAGTGCCCGATGCACACCTTAATCTGTCCCTTCCAGCAGGGTTCGCTGCACACAGAGCGCACCATCCCGCTCTTGTTCATCTGAACCCGGTCGTCATCGATGTTGAGTACTCCCTCGTGCCAGGTGCCAATGAGGACGTAGTCGTAGCGGTTCGGCTCTATGTACTGCAGGTTCATGATGTCATACCTGCAAGGAGGAAAAAGAGAAAAAAGTCACATTCTCAAGCACTTTCCTGCAACATGAAGACTAAAATTTTACCTTGCCCGTCTCCTTCTGCCTCCCCAAAAATTCATGTCTCATATCATCACCTAATTCCGTGAACTAGAGTTTCAAAAAAAAACACCAAATGCTATAGGATTTGCAATAGGATTATGGGAAATGATTGCCATATAGTTACTGATTGCCTGCCCCATTAACATGCAGTCATGGAAAAAAAGTTTTGTGTCCAGGAAGAACGTTATCTCAAAGAGAAGAAGCTCTGCTCCAGATGCACACGTAGGCACTGGCTGGATGGTGCTTTGTTCAGTCCTTTTTGGGGATAACTCTACCATTTGCTCAGTGACTACATGCAGGTTGATCATAGGATAGTCCTGACTGGGAATGCTGGGGTAATCACTCGGTGGAAATACTCAAACCAGTATGCTGTAGCTTAACCATAAGCACTAGTTCAACTATTTACATTACACCGTCCAGTGAGACTCTCAGGAAATCTAGCAGCCCCGGCACAAAATTTACTTCCTTGCCCTAGACAGGTGGAGCAGAACTTAGGAAGGTTAATGTAAAAGAAGCCTAAAAACAGTGCTACAATAAACATTCAGCTTCCCTAAYTCCATCATTGCATTTGGTGTGTTGGGACTGGCTCTGTGTGCACATCCCTTACTGCTAACTGCTTGGCTCCTGCTTTCTGAACAGGRCTTGTGCAAAGCAATGATTAAGTAGGGCAATTTCATAGCAGGAAATAAGCAAGAGTGGGAGAATGAATAGTGGAGAGAGCACAGGGAGAAAGAACCGCTAATGAGGATGGACCTACATGCTGGGCTCTTCAGAAGAGAAGGGAGGTGGGAGGTAGGCAGGGGAGTGCTTTGATTCAAAATGGGCATGAGAAAGAAGGCTGCAAATCAGAAATCATAGTTTTGGCTGAAACCACAAAGGATCTTCTGCTTTACAAACCTGGGAATTACTGCCTTGTTTTCTCAAGTTCTCTGGAAAAAAATCTCTAGTTTATAATGAATGTTGCTAATCTGTATGGGTAGGAATGAAAGCTAAAAAAAGTATGAGCCATAAATTACCACTAAGATGTTTGGGCAAAGGGAGTGCTGTGTCCAGTTTTTCTTTTTCTCTACTGAGGTTCAAATATGCAAAATTCCAGCTCTACAGTTCACAGAGGGAAGAGGCAGAACTACTTTCTAAATKTGTGCCTTGTAGTAGTTTTGGGATGTCTCTAGTGAACAATAACTTAAAGAAGTGCGTATTTACAGCTATGTAGACTTAGATCCCAGTTTCRTAAATAGGTGTGCACAGGCAACATCTGTGCTATTGCAGAGCTCCACTGAAGTCACATGAAAAGTGACTTCTGCCACGGACTTCAAAGGAGCTCCAAGGAAGTGCAGAAGCCCGGCTCTACAGTTCCRTGTTTGGCAATCGGCTGTTAGTTGAAGAGTTCCTTAGAAAAGGGGAAAATTTCAAAGTCACCAGAAAGCAATTCCTCCCCATTTCCCAGCTGTTATAAAGGAAGGACATAAGGAAGGAATGCTGTCCTCAGGAAGCTCTGTGAAGAATTAGGATAACAAGAACCAATAACTGCAGGATACTTTGTAATGCAGATCCAACAGACAGGAGTAAAATTGAGCAGGAATGTACATGTCTCTTGCTAGCAAGCAGAATCTACTTGGTTTTCAGTGTGACCTTGAGTTAGACTGATACGCAATCAGTTTCTCTGAGCTGGAAAATGAATTCAGGAAGGAGAATAAAAGATTACTAAAAGCTCATGTTCTCTAATGGAATTTTTCAGCCTGCACAGATTGTTTTAATTTTTGCAAAAACTTTTTACAAGGCATAGAATGGAATTAATGAAGAGATAYGATTTAAAGTTGAAAGCCATTCTTATGTTTTCTTATAATATTGTTCCCTTCTCTGTCAGTTATCTATCAACAAATGAAGTATGCAGACTAAAAGTTCTTAAACAGCCTTGCATATGGCAATTTGTAGTACAGTGCATGCAGCTTTGAGATGCAGCTTGAATTTTAAGTGAAAAAAAATGTGACCTAGCAAATGCACCTGGGGTATGGAAATGTGCCTAGGTTCTTCGCCTTCCCCTTCTTTTCCTTAATGAAAAATTTCTACCTTGAGTAAGGAAGAGTTACAGGCTGCTGCAGGAATATCTCACCCCCTTCCCTATCTCACACGTGTACAACTTTAACAGTTTTCAACGGCTGTGTCCAAGCCAAAAAAATGGTCATCTCAGAAGAAGCAAGTTTGAAAAGGATGGTGAAGCACTAAGAAAATGAGAATCACGGAGGCAACTGGATGTTACACACATATAGCAGCACTTACAGAACCAGCGAAAATATTCTGCACATAAATAACCTAAACCCCAGTTTTAGTATGAGAAGAAGCTTTCATGTGTATTAGGAAATGCCATGACCATATAGATGGGGTCATGTGAACAAGTTCCTTGTGAGGTGAGCCACACCATGAGCCAGCTGGTCACAGGCACAGTCTTACTCTGAGGTAAATGATGATTAGTCTGAACAGCTGATTTTACCTTTTTCCATAGCTGTGAACTCAACATAATATCAGTGCCGGTAGTAAGGTTTCCTGTGCTAAAAGGCAGAATGGCAAACAGCAGTGCTGAATAACCCTGGGACACAGCCGGCCAAATCTGCCACCTATCATAGACTCAGTCAGGTGGGAAGGGACCTCTGGAGATCATCTAGTCCAACCCTCCTGCTCAGCAGGGTCACCTAGAGCATGTTAGATGGAGCCTAACTCCAAAATAACCAGGTATATTTGCCATACTTTCCTTTACATACCATATATATTTTAAGCCTTTGAGTTATGCAKTTGATAACTTCCTCAAAGCTTTGGAGTTGATAGAATGGCCATATTTGCAGCCAGAACAGTTACTGAAGCTTTTCAAYTAGCCTCTGTTTTATGGGTCTACCTCCAAGTCTAGTTAGGGTCAAATGGTCTCTAGTTCCTGTTACCCTGTGAACACCAGCATTACTCAGCACAGAAGTCCTGTGTAGGGGTTCAGAGTTCACCTGGCCGTTGTCACATCAAATCTTTATGATTAGAAGCCCACAAAAACTGTTTGTCTGGGAGGGGTAAGGTTCTTCATGCTTGCCTCACGCTAAAAGCAGGCAGTTACCCAAAAATAGACAACAGTTTGAAATGCTCTGTCCAAAAACACATGGATCTAAAATACATGGATGCACCTTTCATAGAATGAAAGAAGGATTTGGGGTGGACTGTTGCCTCCCTCTCTAGCCATTTCTAGGAATTTGAGTGATATAATTACTGTGGAGAAAGCAAATGGGCTGTACTCAATGAAAGTTAAAAGTTCAGGAATTTTACTAGATTGTTTTTAATTACGCTACAGTGAGCACATAGAGCTGTTGATTCTTGAAAGCCAAATCCGGATCATTTGTGCTGGAGGCAGTGCAGACAGTTAAGTGACTGTATTTATGCCCTTCTAACAAAGTTCTGCTTTACATTTTTGAGTAAAAATTCTTTTTAAGATTCTAACAGAAGAAATCAATCCTGGAAAAACTGCCTCATGTTTTAATCTTATTTTGATAAAGCTTTGAAACCATGAATTAAATTTGTAATAGAAAAAAAAATATATCTAAACAGGTGATTAAAGTTTGACAAAGCTATAAGGAATTCAAGACAGGGAATGATATGAACATCAGGCAAACATAACTACTGGCATCTCCACCTGCTCTAGCTCTTTGGAGTGTAACTAGGAACTTACAAAATTCTCTTGCTCAAAGAACTTCAAAGATTTTGAAAATAAAATATGTGAAAGTTTTCTGACTTCTAAGTAGGAACATTGTTTTAGTCCRTCTTGCAATTTGTTCTGTTTAGACAGTATGGCAATATAATATTGAGAAAGTTTACATATTTGTGTGATATTTTTGCAGTAAGATAGAGAAGATGGCAAATTAGACAATTCTAGATTAGATACTCCTTGCTTTATTTCAGTGTTGCATACAATGTTTAGCTTTTTGTTTCATTAAGGTATAAAAACCCTTTTGGGATTGATATAGCAGTACTATACATTCACCTATCCACAAAGTGGGCTTCTGTGAGGGGCTGTGAAAACATTGGTACAACTCTGGCATCATATACCTCTAACTATAGTTTTGCCTGGACATAAATTACTGCTGGTCTCCGAAGATCTGACGAGCTGTACACCTGATGTTTTGTTACCGATGCATACGCCACTGTTCACTGATGTGCCCATGTCATAAATGCCACAGATTGACATAAGGATTAAGGTATGGATCACAAAAGATTAAATGAACTTTCTTGTCCAAACTTGCTGACTCCATTAATGAAAATGTGAAAGAGAAACAGAAGAAACTCTACCTAAAATTATCCATCGAATTCTAAATAGGCCAGGGAAGCAGGAGAAATGAACCTTGCTATAGACCAAAACGATGGAAGAAATAAGATCTATTGCCCTAATCTACTCTGAGAAATATCCTGATGTATTTTTTGAATTTAGGAACTGTTCATTCATATTCTGGGCTTTGTACTAATCAAGAGTTGCACAAATGCTCTCAGACAACAGGATAATAAACAAGATTTCTGCTAAAACTGAAAAAATACACCAATATATCAAGCTAAATAACTAATGGGCAGACAGTGCACCATACACAAAGCTGGTGTAATGCTTTTACAGAGAGAAATTGTATAGAATAAACTTACAGCTACACTAAGCAGTAATTTTGTAGTTCTATTTAAGCTGTATATATACAAATACAAAGCAAGCAGCACTCAATGAGAAACAAGACCAAAATGACCAGCTTTTCCATACTATTTCAATGTGAGAAGTTGTTTAAATGTACATACTGATCAAATGTAACAAGCAATGCATATAGCAAATGGTGCAAAAGTTAGTCAATTTTATAACAAGGGTTAGCAATAGAAACATTTTTTGAAGACATATGCTAGACTGGAGATTCTTGTTTATTCCAGAGCACTCTCTTTGTGCGGTGTTGGCACTCAGATGCATTTATTCAATATGCCCAAAGATGGAGTGAGAGAGTCTTTGATATTGCTTTTATAACTCAGTAGAAAAACTAATTTAAATGAAGTAACTCCAGAGTAAGGATCAATTAATAAAGGATTGTGTACTTCATCAGCTGAATTACATTTATTAAAAGCAAACCCTCAAAAGAAATCTGTTTATGGAGTGGCTCACTTAAAACAATTGGACAAAGCCCACAATACTAAATGAAGAGAAAAAGATTTTTGTCACCTGGCTCCCATAAGAGAAACAAAGGTGATGTGTGAGTCCACAAAGTTGCTATCTCTCCATTTCTTGGGTTCATATTGTGTCTACCAGAGAAGAAGGGACAGGAGCAGTTCCCAAAGTTTGAATTTTACTGGATCCCAAATGAACAAAATATAGTACCTTCTGGCAAATTAAATTACTTGTCCAGCTCTACTCAGACCTGTCTTTAAACTCTGGCACAGCTGGGCTCATCTGGAGTGAAATAAGTGAAGAAGTGCACACAGCAGCTCAGCAAGCAGAACTAAATAGTCTCTGGCAGGGATGCTGTGCTAAGTCCCAGGGGTGCTTGGAGCAGCCAAGATACAGGTGGAAAAGGATGCACTCTGCAGCCCTACCTTCAAAAACTTAGCAAGCAAATGCTTCATTAAATTTCAAGTACTTGTATTAAGTTTTGTGCATACTAAAGCCCTGGTACTGAGCCCCAGTGGCAGCTCATAYACCAAAATTGCAGGATACAAAGTCCCTCCAGAAATACTAGAGATGTTTCAGGCTGCATTGTAACTCCAGTTCCAATACAAGCTGTAGCTATCTATACATTATGTGTTACAGTGCTATTCCTGCCTAGTAGTATGACTAACAAGGATAGCTTGGTTTCTGTCTCGCAGTATGCATGCTGCATGCTTCAGCAAAACAGCCAARGAAATCTCCATCACCAAATGCAGCAATGTCCCTCCCTCCCTTCTCAACAGCTGGATTAAATAGTGGGGATGAAATGTCTCTTTACCTTCCAGGGGCATCTCCCTTTTCATCAAACCAAACTTCTTCTCCAGAAACACCAATGAATGAGGACTTGAGGAGGAATTCCAAGAGTTTGCTGCCATCAATTGGCTTCATAGCATCACACAGCCCAACATGTCCAGGGCAAAGGGAATGATGCATATTTTGGAGGCCATGAGCCATGGCATATATAGCATTAATGACAAATCCCATTTTGCTGTCCTGCACATAGTTTTCTTCTAGGCTCTCGTTGCCTACAGTAGAGAGAAAAAAAGTGTTATAAACGAAGATGAAATAATAACATGAAACTACAAAGCAGCAGTGAGCAATTAAATTTTTTTTTCTTATTTCTCTTACAATGTTTAAGAATTATATAGAAGGTACTAACAAGGAATTTCAATTAAAACACATTTTTTATCAGAAATCTTTAATTTATTGAACTGGCTCATAAGAAAGCACCAGTTTCAACAAATTACCAACTTCAATTTGTTCTCTGGGGAATTTTTGTTTGTGATTTCACAATGTTATTTATGTTAAGAAGAACTAAACATCTTAATATTGGAATGAAACATTTCAGCTAGAACAGTTTTTCAAAGGTAATTTAACATGAAATTTGACTTTTTGTCATATTTCAAAAATATTTTTGAAATCTCAGATTTATGAGGACCAAGATAACAATTTCCCTCTCAGTGTTAATAGGCAAACAATCAAAATCGGTGCGACCTCTCGGGTTATCAGAACTGATCATTCTAGCTAAAAGTAATAGCATATATGCCAATTTGGGATTGCTACAGAAAGTTAAATGAAGGGCATAACACTAAAAGATCTTTATATAACTGCAGCTTAAAAGATTCTCTGTTAACACGCATCGAAGTCCCTGGTTGTTGAACAGAACAAGGTGGCAGTGAAAGCTGTCCCCAGAGGTAGGTTTTGACTCTGATCTGACATTCAGGCATAGCCAAAGGGTACCATCTGCGGTTGCATTTCAAGTCAGRCCCCCACGGGGACTGGGCTATTCCCCCTTTTCCGTCACGAGCTGCTGAACACTGTCAGCACCGACCCCTAGTCACAGAGGACCTGAACAACACGACTCCTGGGCAAGCTGGAATTAAGAAACCTCTCTATTTTCTTTCCATTCCCCTGAGTCATTCTATCTCAATATGCTCAAAGCTGCAATATGCTTTTATCCGCAGACCTCCCACATCACTCAGTGCTTAACAGGCGTTTGCCATCCAGTCTCTGTTACTTTGTCTAAGTAACACCTTGTCTGCGCTAGAAAGTAGGATGTGTGAGAGACTAGGTGTTAACTGACACTTCTTAAATCTAGGTTGGGGAAGGTAGCTGTCATTTTAATATGAAGAAAAGGTGAAAATCTATAAGTTCACTCCAACTTTTGAGTTGAAAAAACAGCTCTTTATCCTAATGCAGATATGGTATGGTTTTCAAATCAGACAATGAAGATGATCCTTAAATTTATCCTTGGAAAATACTCTGATTTGGGAATTATTCTCAGCTTGCTTACCCTACAACTCAGAAATGTCATCCAGAGGTTCATTAGGAAAAAAAAAAAAATAAGACAGAGAAGTTTTCATTTCTTTCTGGGTCTCTCTGGTGCAGGCAATTAGCTGGCAACTGGGCAAGGAAGTCCTGCTTCAGCAGCTATTTTCCAGATAATTTGAGCATAGCAAACAGTTATGGTGGTGAAGAAAMAAGCATTGTGAAAATCGCATAATCTGACTCAATTAGTTTGTGTGCTCTTCACCCTGCTGTACTTTTGCCACCACCACTACCACCAAGCAAGCAGCAGCCAGAGAAATGTTTCCCAGGGAYAACATACCTACCACTTTCCTTACAGTAGAAGATTCATAGCTCCCGTGCGGATCACACAAAACCGACACCATTCAGACCCAYGGTCAGAAACACAGTGAGAATTGAAATGCTGTATGTAGCCTGACAGAACATGTGCACGGATTGACAAACACCTAGGAAACCCAGTGTACGTCAGGGCACATRCAATGTACTGCATAGAGTACACGTGGACTAGTTAGTTGCACCAAGGTGTTAATCTAGGGTCTAAATATATTATCTCTAGGTGTGTTTTGTCTGCTGATTAGTCTCTTGGGATTAACGCACTATGAATTTATCACCGATTCTGCTTTCTTGTAGGCAGAAAATGGATGTGTTCTCTATCCCTATTTTAAAGAAAGGTGGAAAGCTCCTGAGCTCGGCACAGCAGTTCTCTCTTTGTTATGAAACCTCTAGGAAGCAACTAGCTGAAGAGGTCACTAAATGACTAGTAAGCCACAGCACTCAACATCGACTGTTTTCTTCCTGCAAATTTGTCTCAGATACCTCTTTAATTTCTTAATTAATTAACAAAAACAAAGAAAGTAAACATTTCAGCATGGCTGACACTTGCAGGAGGTAATGATAGCATCCATATGCTTTTCCTGAGGCAAACATTCATAYGGCTGCCAGAGACAGAAGCCTAAAYGTGACAGAATTTRCCAATGTTTTAARAAGAGGCCATTTTCCTCAGCTATATATTAACTCAAAAAAGTATGGATTTGGTTGCTCATATTTAAGTATAATATACGTGCCACCAAAGAAAATAAATATTTGACTGTGGGAGGATTTGTTCTTGACTAGTTAGGAGTAAACAGCTGGCTTATTTTGAGGCACACAGCTCCACACTGGAAAGGTGATTGCCTTGTTTCACTTATAGAAATAATTGTACTCTATTTGAAAGTAATATATGAAGCCTCGTTATGGTAATAAATAACTCACAGATCGGTAATATGATTTTCCTTATGTATAAATAAGATATTTCCCAGTACATCCTCCAGAGAAGTCGYGTGGCTTACCTAAACTTAAGTTCATGCTGACAAAATCTATTTTACTTCATTTTCACCATTATAAATTATTGATATACTTCATGTATTAGTGCTTTTAAAACCCACTTATGACAATCCAGTAACAAATTATGTTTTTTTAAACAATAGAGATCATGCAATTATGTTTGGCTGGAGATAAAACAGAGACAATCTGTGTTCACTTCAGTTTTCATAGAATAGCTTTTTAACAAATGCAACAATTCTATGTTGTTTTTTATGCGGCTTCTGTGTAAAGTGGTTAGTTTTTCCTCAATATGCCTTTTAAATGTAACAAAAAAAGAGCAAAGTAGAACTCTGGATTGCCAGATATCTTTACTTTTTTTCTCTCCCTCTCATTCCTTGGAAAAAAAATCATTGAGCTACAGAGGCTAATCTGAACACTTTGGTGAATTAGCAATAAAAATAGAAAAATATTTTGTTAGTTTTCTTATTTTTTAGGGACTTCAATGTTCACCAAACAAACAAAAATTGTAAGCTATATGAATATTGGATTAAATGAAATTTTAAATTAGGCTGTTATCTCTTTTAGTGACCTTGAAGAATTCAGCTGTCCTAAATTTCATCCTTACTTATTTTTTTATTGGACGTAATGCAAATGTTCCTGTTTCTTTTTAACGGTTTTCCTTTTTTTTCCCCTTCTTCTTATCATAGTTTTGGTTTTATTCTCTGTTTCTGTGATGGTGTGCTTCCCCCTTTCTCCCCACTCTTATGTGCTCTCTTCACCGTCTTCCCATATTTTTCCCCCTCTTCTCCCACGCTGTCATAGAGAGGACATCAACATCTGGACAGGGGCTAATGGAGCATGCATCAACTAAAACTTCAACTAATGTGTAAATATGACTATGAGTCAACCACCTTACCCCGCAATTGGAGGGGGGGGCAGCTGAGGGCCCGTGGAGCTCTCCTGCGCAACAGCAGGCTGCACCGCAGAATCTCCTCTTGAGCGGAGGGGTTTAGAAAGTAAGGGGGTCCAGTCTGAACCTCGTAACTCACTGGGAGGGTCTCCCTATTAACTGCGCACGTAATCCTTAGACATAGACCGTTGACCAGGTTTGAGGCTGAGATCAGATCCAGGTGCGCCCCTACTCCTCTGACGGGGGGTTTTGGAGAGATCCATCCTTAGCCTCGTGACTCAGCAAAAGAGCCTCCTTAACACTCTTGTCTGACCCTGTCCCCCTCCATGCAGTAAACTATCAAGTGAACCTTGCCTCATTAAGTCACTGTCTTATTTGCAATTGGRCTTTGTTAAATCACCATAGTATGATAATAAATGTATTGTGTGCTTCTCTCTTACAAGTGAAGTGCTTCTCTCTGCCCCCCAGAGTCCATCCCTCTGCACTCCTYCACATTCATCCTCCACAGTTTCCATCAGCTCCATCTTAGAGATGAAAAGGAGGGGATGGTACATACACGCATAGATTACTAGAAAAAAACAAAAAATACCCTTGCTGTGCCCAACCAAAAGATGTTTCTAGCTGCTAAAAGTAATACCTAGCCAGAGGGAGGAAGAAGATAGATCAGATCAAAATTTCATGAAACTCAGTGTGACTCTTTGTTTTGACCATAATATGCCTCTAATCTAAACAATATCATCTTCAATTAGATACTTACAAGGAACTGAATGTAAAGCAACCATGAATTGAGCCTGATGAAGTAGGTATGAAGCTACCTGTGTTCTGGAGAGCAGAGTGGATACTTGGGCAAATTTGACTTGACAAACTGCAATTAAGAAGAAACTGCACCATTAAAATTACGGATAGAAGTGAGCTACACTATAACACATAAGGTAAAGATAAGAAAAGTCTATTTTAACATTTGATAAGAGTTTAATCACAAAGGATTATTTGCTTGCGGTCCTCAGAGGGGTTAGGGCAGGAAGGAATATGGGAAGGAAAGAACAGCAAAACATTTTGGTTTGGCACTCTGATCAATACCTAACCAGTTGGTAAATTCTGAACAAACACACACATCTGATAAAGAACACAGTCTGTTCACAAATGACTCTTGATCAGAACAAAAAGCCAAAATCTGCTGGAAAAATTGTTATAAATGATAATGCTTGCTCTRGAATCACCAGATAGTTATAGTTTGTCACAGAGCAAAACTGCTGAATATTCACTGTCATATTGAAAGAGATTTGGTTGCCTTGGTCAAATTAGCAGCTTTTATCTTTTCTAGCAGTCCTGACAGAGGTCCAAAGGGCCTCTAAAGGTAGAAATGGCATATACAATGCCCTTTTTTGTGTGTCAGTCTTCCTTAGGATTGAAATGTTTTGTGAGTGGTCCATATCAGCATTCAGTTTTCTTCCCAGTTGTATGGTGATAGTGTATGGTCCATATGAGTGCTCATTTAAGCAAAGAAAGCATTTTGGAAGCAAAGTAAGGGCTAAATCTCCCTGGAAAGATGGAAAAAGAARGTAATCTCCCCTCACTGGGCTGCATATATAACAAATTAGCACCAAATTAGCACTCAAAGAAGAGTAAAGAATGTTCCTCCACAACACACCTGGGGCAGAGCACGTGCCAGTATCCAGGCTTGCAGCAAACTGGAGAGGTTTTGGAGGCAGATTTCTCATAYTCTCCTCCAGTACCAATGTACGCTGCTGTAACCAACCACTTTGAGCTAACATGCCCATCTGGCTCTGTAGAGATATGCTAGCGACTCAACACATCCTTGGAAAATAATAGAAGTAAAATACCTCACAGTGCCATCAGAGAAGACCTGACAAACCTGGGGCACAACACGTTTGTATTATCTTGTGGCAACCAAAGGATCTTGCGGGGAGCAGGGARGAAGGCCAACATGCTGAACTGATCAGTCATTTCAAATCTGGGCCCCTAAAGGCAAGACCTAGTGATTACTTTGACATCTAAACGACACATGAAAGATGATGAGCAGRCTTAGCTTTCTTTATTTTAGTACTATTTATGTGTATTTGACTTCCTGGAAAAAATCAGGTCACTTTTATTTGGATGCTTAACTATTTAATTAGAGTTTCATCTTTGGACAACTAGGGGAGAAGATGTAATCAATTATACATTTTTGTTCTGACATTAATTCTAAGAATTTTTTTTTCTTTTTTTTGGTTTAATAGTTAATTCTGTGAATAACCCAGGTGCCCCAAAATTCTCTTAAATAATTTTTTCACAATTCTTCTTTTATTTAAACTCAGTTGGCWTTATCAGTTTATATATTTTATAAATATTATCAGTTCTTTCATTCTTGTGTTCTATTATAACATCCCTTACATTTTCTAAAAACAAAGATAAAAAAGTAGTTATTTTACAAATTTCACTGTAAGGCRTTGCAAAATGAATTCCATAGATTATAAAGTCTTTAAATGTAATTAGTGTAGAGACAGCATGTTCACAATCTGCACACTAAGTGGACCGTTCTCTATGTACCATCTTTTTTAAAAGAAGTACATCTATTCATCATCTTGTACGACAATGAAAGCTGAATGAAATTTTCRTCTTGTGATGGTATAGAGAGGTATTCTGTTGACTCCACTGAGCTCATTATGTTCAAATATAGTCAAAATAAACAGGAGTAAAAGGTCAGCATAATAAAAGGCATTTATTTTTGTAYGAAAACTACCACAGCTACCAGAATTTCACATACAGCTACCAGAATTTCTTAAGTTGTATTTTCAGAACTGCCTATTATTCAGAGAATTCTAGCTGTAGCTGACTGCATATGAAGGAGGGCCTGGGGAATGCCTCCTAGAGATTAGAACAAGGAACTGTGAATTAGAGCTACTGACTTCATGTACAAGATCAATGATCTTGGTGTTTCTATGTGCAAGTTAGTGAGACAGCAAATAATTTGTGAAGAATTCATTTTTTTTTTATCAAGCCAAAAGAGGTTAAGAAAAAAGAGGCTTTATTTCAAAATGAACTGAAAACAGTTTGTATTTTTCATACAAGAATGAGAGGCTGAAAAACTAGTCACAGACCATAAAAATCATTCAGACTACAACAAATAATACCATTGTGGTCAATTCTTGTTTCTAATATGGTTTCTGCCCSACAATAACTAGATCTTTCACTGTTTTTCTAACAAAAGCAGATCATTATATGTAATGGCTACCTCTTCACTTCCTACTTTGAGGTCGTTGCCTTTAAGTAGGGAAGTAGGTGCAAGAAACAGCTAAATACACTGAGAGAGATGAGAGCGTTCTGACAGTTAGAGAGGATGGTAGGAGAGCTATCRAAAAGACACAAGATAAAACCAGTAACTCAGTTCCTATTGTATGTGAACTATTTGTTTGACTGGATGAAACACCACTACTTGTCAGATAAGAGTGAGGAAGGGTGTACTATTTAAGAACAAAGATCTTTCTTTCACTGCTT
Organism: Rhea americana; assembly: GCF_003343005.1. Taxonomy (NCBI): domain Eukaryota; kingdom Metazoa; phylum Chordata; class Aves; order Rheiformes; family Rheidae; genus Rhea; species Rhea americana. The sequence continues at coordinate 885,019 of NW_028185128.1, read as the reverse complement.
CCTGAGCATCATGTCATCTATCTATACAAAATAATGTAACTCTCTCTATAGGATAGCAAGTTGCTCTGCCTTTTGGCAAGCCTACAGAAAGGAGGACTTTCACTGGGACAACACAAAGGAGTGAATATCTTACAATCTGTAGGTCCTATACTAGATTTGAAAACACTCTGATAAATATTTGAAATCTTACAGTACTCATGAAGCAATAAATAGGAATTCAGAGGGTTGCAGACTTCATTTTCAGGATGTCATTAAATCAGAAAGGTTTCACTTCCATTCTTCAAATAGTTTTTATTTCCCCAAGCAAAGAGTTTCTATTCATGCAATTGTATTTGATGTATTTTTCCCTGAAAAGCAAGGATACAATTACAGTTACCAGTTGAAATACCCTGCTATTTTCTTTCTGAGCACAGGGAGATCTATGGGTCTCCCAGATAATACTATTTTGTTAGATTTTGTGAATGCTGCCTTCTAATTGGGATTGGTGTACTTCCAGTTTTGTATTAAAGGACAGAAAAAAAGTGAAAGCAGTTCAAAAACTTGTCATTCAGCAGAAGTGCCTCAAAAAGTATTTTCTCCAGAGTTCTATATCCAGAGCATTAACAAGGCGATGATTGCAGTAGCATTTGTATGCAAAGGGATATCATTTTCACTAGCGAAGTTAGATAAATAACTATTGACTCTATTCCTGAAATAAGGCTGTCTGAATTTAGGATTTTTTTAACTTATTTTCACCTGAATATCTTTAACAGAAAAACAGCTAAACAAAACCAAAATATGAATTCAGCCATCAAGAAGCACAGGTTCTCCTTCACTTTAGATGTCTAATACCTAAATTTTACAAGATCAGTCTCCTTTTTATATGTACTATGCGCCATCGCTGTCTTCAACTTYCTTGCCTGGTTCTTTGAGGACGTCACATTTTTCTTCACTGTTCAAAGAGAAGTATCCTTCCTTTCGTCTCTCCCTGTGTGTCAGAAGTGATGGGAAACATTTTAATTAAATTTACTGACTTGGTTCTCCATATCACGTTATGTAAGCACATTAGGGCTTTAAGAGCTTAGTGTCACAGGCTCTGGAATGAGGCTGGCACACACAAATACAACGGTGCCACAGTGAAGCTGAAAAATTATGAGGAGGAATGACTGCACAAGCTGCTGACTCACGCATTAATCAGATGCACAGAGAGTYTCAGTGTCACTATACACTGTGCAGGGGAAGGAAAGCTGAGCAGCACCACCAACCCTCAGCCAGTGGAAGGTTGCAGGTCCAGCTGCTGCACCAGGTGACCTCGGAACAAAACAAAAGGAACCAGGTATCTTCCCAACTGCTCCTGCCTTTCCCAGTCTGCAAACTTTGCTTAACAGCTACCAGAGCCTGAAGCTCACTGCACCTCTCTGCCCCTTCTGCATCTTTCCATGAACATTTACACACAACTGCCTAAATCCCAGAAATGCAGATTTAAACTGTAAATGCCAAGTGACAATGCACATAACTCACACTGTGCCAGATGGCAAGGCTGTGTTCAAATGTGCCTGTGCTCTACAGAGCACAGATAGCTTTCCTCTTACTGCTCCCTCCTGCTAACCCAAGAGGAGCCAGGTGGGGAGTGAGAGTGTCTCTTGACCAGCAGTAGCCTGCAGCATCAAGGGGAGAGGAAGAGCGAGCATGTCYGATGTCTGTATGTGACTGTGCTGGGGCTAGCAGGCAGAGGGTATTTGGATGAGATAAGACATATTTACGAAGACTCCCAGCTGAGGTGCAGTGCTGCAGCTGCCCTCTGGCTTTGGGAGAGGCTGGAGCCCTTTCCAGCAGCTGGTGGCCTGACTTTGCCAGCCCTGCGTCACTGCAGTGGGAGGCAGGGGGGATGTAAAACAGATCTGTGATGGTGAACTTCTCTGTAAATTCCTTGTCTCCATAAATCTGCTTCTCCTGCTCTGTCTCTGTTGACTASTGGTAAAAGAAAGGACTCAGAGAGGAAATATAACATAGTACCAAGGACCATGCTAACAGCACAGCTGTAGGCRCACCAGCGACCCCAGGTGAGTGTGCTCTTCCTTCTTCACAGAGCTGTCCTTGGCTACAGGCAGCTCAGTACCATTAAGGGTTTGTGCACGAGCTACACAGATTGTTCCCACATGCCTATAATTCCTGTCAGAAGGATCATAAAGAAACTAGTAACAGAACTGAAAAGTTGCAAGAATATGGCTGCCCACCAAATGTGTTTATGATAAAAGGAAAAAARAACACGGAAATTAGACAACAAGCAGAGAACTGTCTCTATAAGGTGATGCAAATGGCACATTGCAATAGTTACAGAACTCCTTTGGTGTTAAATAAGGGTCTGGAAAGATCTACTTGTAGCAGATGGCTTGACAGTAGCTCAYCAACCTAACAAAGCTTCTGTAGAGGATGACAGTATGCCCAAAAGCCTGTATGTTTCTTTCTTTTGGACTAAAACTGTGTTGACTTTATAAAAAATTTCACCTAATTAAAAACTTAGTGTCTATGGTCTTATGAAGATGAGTTGTGACTCTTTCTACTCTAATTACATCCACAAACTGATGTTTCAAACCTCTTCTGATGTGCTATACAGATGCAGTGCTGTAAGCTGTTAAAGGCTTGGCAGGAAATTGSAGCATTGCTTCTCTTTGTTCCTAGTCTTTAGTAGAATGATCCTGATGAAATAGCTCTGCAGTGAAGACTGTTTTTTAATGAAAATAAACTGATGGAAATACAGGGTATAACTCACTGTAGGGGAAAAAAAAATCTCCCCTAAAATCTGTGATACCTGTATGTGCTCTTGCAATATGATCAACACGAGAAATACTGTTAGCAGAACACWACCAGAAAAACTAACAAGAAAGTTGAGTTTTAAGGTTCCAATTACCTATTTTGGCTATTTTCTTAATCCTCGTACTTAACAGTTAATAGACTGGAAAACAGCTGAAAAAAATAATTGTCCCTATTTGGAATAAATCAGTCTGTGTATTTTGGACTTCCAGGTAACCACAGTTCACCTTTTCCAGCATCAATTCAAATGGCTGAAAAGAAACTTCAGTTTGTATTTACGTGCCACCTTTTTAATGGTTATATTCATGAACCAGATTGAGACTTTCACATGCAGCTGCTGCAATACATGTAAAATTATGAACTTTCATTGTTATGCACATTCTAATGAAGATGCTTGGCATTAATCTATCACAAACAGAGTAAGCTGTAAAGATATTTAACCTACTTGATGATCAGAAAAAATTRTATTTGGCCCCACTAGCATACGGAAATTCATGCCCAAATAAAATGCTATGATTACCTATTGGAAGATTGCTAGAACTGACTAGGAATCTGKCTCAAAATGGCAGTGGCTTTCCACTACCTAAGATCAAATACCCAACCATAATTCATGGTCATATTTGAGTCTTAAAAGTAGAAAGCGATAACACTCCACTTGTGATTCTGAACTTGGGTAATCCATTGAGCTGGCAACAGCTTAGTCTTCAAAAATTATACTTCCGTTCAAGTAGTTAGGAAATTAAGATCTTATTTGTTAATAATACTAAATGATATGTTTACTCTAGAAACAGGCAACATGGAAGATAAAATGAAGTGATTCCAGTGTTTTTTGTAAACACAGACAATAATTATTGTGAGCTTTAAACAACTATTATGAGAGCTTGACAAATAATAATTATGATTAATTTGTTTTTCTTAAAGCTGGACTGTTTTTAAACTGCCTCTAAAAGGATCACAACATGTTCTATTATTTATTTGAAATTATTATTTAACTTCTGCAGCAGGTCATTATTCCTCTGTTTCTGTTTTAATTAGAAACGACTATTTCATCTTCTAAAAAGGAGTAACATATGCCAGATKATTTTTTTTTCCACTCCTTGATTGAATGATTTGTACATGTAACCAGTAAAAACCCTGATTTCAAATCTAGGTATAGTATTTGAAATCCAYATTATTTAACAAGCTTACTCAAATTTAGCACTGAAAAAGCCATTTGAATGGTCAAACTCAACCTTCATATTTCAAGAATATATAAAATAGTGCAGTTATTTTAATGGAAAATTTGGAAGATAATGGAAAGGAGGGCTTATGTTATATCTAATCCAGCACAAGCCACACACTGAAGCAATATCACAATCTCCCAGCCCCAAGTTATTCTCTGACCACAATTTCTTTTTCTTTTCTTCAATTCTTCTCTTCTCTTCATGCCCTTTTCTTGGGAATGTGACATTGGGAACTTAATTAGTTACTCTTTCAACACATACTGTAGCTACTTTTATCCTTCTCAGTTCAGTGATAAACTATCTCTGAGCCTCTTTTCCAGTCTCTACAGGGTTCTGCAAAAGCCCCTGGCCTCAGCACCTCCAACATCATTTTAACATGATCTGTTAGCATCCCAGGAAACTGGAATATGTCTGCTTTTCTTGCTTTCTTTACAAATTTCTCAGCTAACTTATTCCTTCAATACTGAAGGAATACTGACCCACTGTCTCCAAGGTCAGGATTTGGTAGAGCCTGTGTACAACATGGCCTGGACATCTATGGAGAAACCATATACATACATATACATGTGTGTATAAAAAAAAACCCTTTCATTTTCCTATCTCCCTTAGGTAACTGTAACCTCTCTGTCTTATTCACATACTCCATTAAAGACGTATTTAGAACTACTGTTCTTCACAGGTCTGTTATTTGGAACAAGTCTAGCAGATAATGAGTTGCTGCTATTCTTAAAAGAGACGGGAATGAATACAGCTAAAATAAAATTAATTTACAAACTTAAATATTTGCAGATTTTTGATGTTTTCTGCCTACGTTTAATCATGATTTTTTTCACAATTAATAAAAGCAGTTGTTGAGTCAGATACCCTTACAGACATCCTAYTGTAACACACAATGACTGGCAAAACGAAAAGCACAGGAAATAGGACTGATTAAATTTCAAGTGTCATGCTTTTCATATGAAGTTTGAGACTTTATCTGAAAGAAAGAGACAGAACTCAGTAATTGTGCTAAAGCTTTCAGAGCATTAAACACTTTAGATACTTAAAATATGAACTTGAATATATACTCAGGCACCTAATTAGTTGACTTGATTAATACATGAACTTCTCTAGTTGCTGTTGAATTCCATGGGAATTACACTTAAAAATCAGGCCAAWTTATCTAGGTCTCAGAGCATGGACTACAGGAGCCTAATTCTGGGCATCTTCAATGGAAAATGCTGGTTCAGAGTTCAAAATAATGTAACTTTCATATTAATCATTGAATATATGAACACTGAACGTAAAGAATTTAAGAGGAATCTAGTGTCATTATATGTTAAATAYGCAACACCATTTAAATACCCCAAACATTCATCATGGTCTTTAGACTGGGGGGAAAACAAGGATGAAATTGATAACATGCATTAKCCTAACCTCTCTGGAGATCTGTATTCCTATCTGGCATAGAGATGGCAAACAGAATGCATCACATATAATCTCTTTTTGATCCATTGATCTAGACCTGTAAATATTTAAGTACCAGTCTACACTTGTCAGTGTACAGGCAAGAGATCCTGAGGACTTCAGAGGCTGAGTCAATACCTCTTTTKAACATTGGGCAAAGCTCTTCCTACATATTAGGAAACACTGTGTCTGTTGGCAGACACAGACTAGCTGATCGAACTGATCTTCTCCTATCTCAGATTCCAGTGAATCCGTGAGTCTGAAGGAAAGTCAAGAAAGATATCTAATATTAAGCATGCTTTAAAACAACATTGATTCAAGATGGGTTTTATAGTTTGTAAAAAACAGTAGGAGATACATACTGAGCTGCAATACAGTATACCTCCYGCCAGCCACAACCGCTAGTTTTCTTTTTCTTTTATTATTTTAGAAGATCAAATCACTTATTCCTCCATTCTCTTCTCTTCTTAACGTTAATGTGGTATTAGCAACGTCAGAATCAGCTTCCCAGATATAAAGTAATGTGAATACCACTGTTTCTCACTTTAACAGAAACACTACTCCCTTCAAATTTCTCCCTGTCAGGTTTACCGTTGTGGGTTGCTGGTTTTTTTCTGGGATCAAGGGCAGCTCCTGCAGCTGCTTTGAAGCTGAGGAGCAAAGGGGCCCTAGCCACCCTAACTAGAGCYTCATTAGATCATATCATAACTTAGTAGAGCATGGTCACAGTTTTTGTTTTTAATTGAGAGTAATTTTCAAGTGATTGGTAGGAGGGTCCATATATTCTCTTGTAATATGCAACACATTAATCACAAATACATACTTCACAAAGATTCACTTTACTTTCCTCTTAAGAAACTGACTGGACTTGTGCCCAGAGGTGTACAGTACCACAGAAAAACAGGAAGTAAAGATTAATTTAAAGCAAAGCTAAAATTAGAAGCTTCTGAATAGTGTCTGCACAAGAACAATGTKTCACTGATTAGTAGCGAACCAGACCTAAGCAAATCAGAAGGCAAAATAAATGGCCCAAAGCTTTATTCACGTATTAAATTCAACAGAAAAACAGAASCCAGTCTTTCAGATCTGAAAGCATTTGAAATGCATTTATTTTAGTGCACTTCTTTATTTCCAGGGTGTAATCAGATGTGACATGAAGCAGTGCAACAGAAACGGCCACCCAGCCCAGCCAAACTCRAATTACTAGTGTACTTGTGTTCTCACAGCAAAATGAATCTTTCAATATCATTTTTTAGACAAAAACAACCCAGAAAAACAGGAAGAGCAAACTGGCCACTGTGGAAAGTAGAAAGTACACTGTATAGCATGACTTGCACAGCACTATTGCTTTGAAGACAACAGGCCTGATTTTTTTGTCCTGTGAAGCTGAGCCTAGGGARACTCCAGAGCTAAATTAAAAGTTATAACTTGCAGTTTCCTCCAAGGCTACTTTCTATTATAGAAATCACATAACCTCTTGAGCTGGAGGAAACCTCTGGAAATCATCTTGTGTCTCACCTTGCTGTGCTGCAGTGGCCCTCCCTGGCTCAACCAGCAGCCCAGCCTCGCTGATACAGATGCTGTCCATGGCTTTCCCTTGATTGCTTCTGTACCAGCAGTCTTCTGTGCTTTCCTCAAACCTCCCAGTAAGAGTAGGCAGCACCARGCTATACTGGTGACACTACTGTTTGGAGCACATCCTTTCTATCAGATTTTTTTTCCAAGGATGTCAATATAGYTTATTCCTGGTAAAAAATCCTATAGTTTGTATGGTTCAAATTTTACTGCTCATAATTTACTGTTCCTTACACCACTGCTTGTCCAAGATATATTAAAAAGCACTCATTCATTTTAAAACTCTGTGGCCTCTTTTTCGGCACACATGCTCTGTGCACAAAGGCTAACACTGGGCTGCAGCTAGAMAAGTGTGAGCAAGTGCATGTGCACCTATGAAGTTAGCTCTACTGTATCATCTCCTTTGCATCTCTACTTAYGGGATAATGATAGCAGTAGTGACAACATGTAAAATTGCAAGCTAACAACTGTTCCAGCTCCAGGTAAATGAGAAAAGAGAAGATACAAACTAATTAAAGACCAGGAGGGTTGAGTGAAGGCATTTGGCCTTGTCTTCAGATCAGTTGCCTGGATTATTCCATCCAGTTTACTCATCGATTTTGTTAAATGCTTATAGTTAGGCTAATTGTTCTGATGTGTGACCTGCACACAAAATCAATTTCTAGGAATAAGTCAATTAATTTTCATTGTGTGCTCTTGTCCTTACCGCTCTACTGACAAAATTTCAAAGCCTCTGCTAGAGCCTGAGCAGTTAGGAGTGCCCCTGACATTCTCCAGGCAGTGGAGAAAGGAGCACAGAGGAGGCATAGGGGAATATGATTCATATTTCCTTTGAGGCTTCATCGGTTTACTCATGTAATGGGGAAGGCTGAATGTCACAAGCCTACTGGAGGATTCTTTTAACCCCAGAAGTGGGAACTTTGATTGTTTAAACCCACAATAGAAAACGTAGGTGTAAATACTAGATTCAGAGAACTTCTGTCATATCCTGCTGTAATATATACATGTTCAGCACTGAGTTCTACATTGTTTACAAAGGTGTGCATATTGTCTCTTTTCTTTATTTGGTGATAATCTCATTTCTAGCGGATACTCAAAGAAAAATACATATATTGTGATTATATTTTGATTGACAGCCTYGTTAGAAAGTAAGTGTCTTTGGAAATGTAAGATATTAGATAATAGCAGCTGCTTTTTTCCACATTCAGAAATAAGAAACTAGAACCAAATAAACAAAAAACTTGCCATACATAATGTCTTCTGCTAATAATGCCTATGATTTTTCAAAGGTAAGCACGCTATTTATCTCCCTCTTCTTTAAGCCTTAAAAGCTATCTGTAATTTTTCCTGGAATAAAAYGAGACAACAGATCTCCTGCCTTATCTGCTGTAAAAAATCATTGACTAAAAGTGTAGTAACTCGAGTTCTTTCAGATGAATTCTCCTTAATATTCTTCATTCTAGGTGCACATAAAATTGAGATCAGAGAGTTCTGACCACTACCATCTGAGGAAGCCATCTGCCTTAGGATCTTCTGCCACGTACTGAGGATGTAGAGAGTGACATAAGACTCTTCTGTACTCCAGAACCTATGGATATAATGTGAACGTGTATAATAGGAATCCTAAACAGAGGTTAGGGATGGTTAGTCACAGGATCCACAAATGTACAACAAATTTCTTCAAAAGCTTGTGAATTTGTTGGTACCGTGTAATTTACAAGCAATGGCTGATCTGGCAGGTCAACCTGTCACACTCAGCCTCTCATCTTATAATCATCTTTTGATGAGTGTGATGTAGTGAAAGTAGTTCCCACTGCAGGATCTTCTGCTGATGCAATATCTCATGGGAAAGATGATCTACAAGGGAGCCTGGCAGATGTCAAGATTAAAGCACAGTTCCCAGAGAAGTACCAGTGTTCACCTCTGGCACAGCAGAGTGAGCCCTGGTAGTGTCTCATAGATCCAATCTGCCCAATTTACAACATAATCCAAAACATTCTGAAAACCACTCAGATCACCTCTGGTTGAAAATACTTTTGCCTTTCAGTCAAGGATAGAAATAACCAAGTACCCGTGCTTTGTCCACAGATACAAGAAAATCAGAGCCCCAAGTCATCTCATATAGAGTCATCAAAACTAAAATGAGCCTTGAGAAAAATGTGTTGGAATTGATTCTTTCATTAAGAGCAGTTCTGAAGTCCTTTGTTGGTGGACTGAATGTAGTTTGAAGGAGGCATTAGCTGGGTATGAAACTGTCTAAGGGAAATAAGTCAGCCAAGAGTTTTCTATTATCCTGTCTGGTGTAATAAGTGAAATTAAGGAAAACTTCACAGACTAATACAGGAAAACAAATAACACTACAGGCTTTCTACAAACAACACTGTAGGCCTTTTAAAAAGACATTATTGTCCTATGTCAGAAATGAAAACAGCTCACTAAACCTGTAAGGAATCTGGCTATGGTTGAATGAGATAAAACCAAATGCTTTTAAATGGGTGAATGGTAATGGTTGTAAGCACTCAAGGATGTTCATAAATGTCCTAGTTAGAGGCATACAAATCAAGTTGGCTCCAGAAACACTTGTAGAAATGATTGGATTTAGTAGTTTGGGCAAAATGTCCCACAGACATTATGCTTTCAGACTCGAGCTGGTATGTTCATGTAACACTGCACTGCTCTTTGTGTAGGTTGCTGTGTGAGTCTCTGATATCTAAGACACCTCTGCACATTGCTCCACGTCTCTTTCAGATATGTCTGTACTAAATAAAGTGAATGGCATAAGGTCTTTACAGTGGGAAATTAATACATATTTCTTGTAATTTATTTCACAGAAGTGTGACTCTGCATTATTCATACCAAATCATAAATTTCTTTCTGCGAATGCCTCTGTGCTTTTTTCTCCTAACATTAGTGTGTTCTGCCCATGGTTTGACATGCTATCTGAATTTCTGACAGACATCTAGAACTATTTAGATGGCATGAAGGCCTATGTCCTGTTTCTGAGAAAGTYTGATGATGCAGAAAGAAGACAGTTTGTAAAAGATACAAATCAAAGCTAACCCAAGAAATTTGATGGCCATACAGATCCTCGGTAGGAACAATGGCCAACAGTATCTAGCACTGTATTAACAGGAGCACAGTCAGTCAGTTGAGGGATGTAATTATCCCTCCTTGTGCTTCTTAGGCTGCATTTAGAATACTACATGCAGTTTGGGGCCAAACAGTATGGAAAGACATTGATAACCTGGAGCAAATTCAGCAGATGGCTGGGGTCTCCAGTCCTTGCCCTGTGAGGAGAGGCTGAAGGCTTGTTCAGTCTGGGGAAGAGACAGCTTCAGGGGGACTTAACAGCAGATACCTCTCACCTACAAGAAGGTTACTGAGAAAAGAGAGCCAGGCTCTGCCTAGTGGGAGGACAAAATACAACATATATAACTTGAAACAAGAGAAGACTGGATTTTCCATTATTAGGACATTCAAGCACTAGTATATGTTGCCCAGAGAGGTTGTGCAGTCTCCATCCTTGGAGGTTTTTCAAGACTCAAACGGATAAAGCCCTGAGCAACCTGGTCTGAAGACACAGTTGACCCTCCTTTGAGCAGAAGGTGGAACTAGAGCCTTCCTGAGCTTCCTTCCAACCTGAATTACCCTGTGGTTCTGTGAGCCTATGTCTCTGGCTGCATCCAGGCTGATTGGTTTTCTTGGAAACAGACAGGAATTAATGGATGAAGCAGTCCTTATGGCATGATCAAGGTATGAGTAAGCATCCTACAGAGAACTTGGACTGCAATCTCCTTTGGAACAGAAAAATCTACATTTCTTGTTCTTGTCTGCCACAAATAGATTCACTGACAAATAACCTTTCTCCTCAAAGATCAATTGAATCAATGAATGAATCATGAATTGCCCACTTTGTTCCACTTTCCTCTATTGAAAAATGTCTGCACTGATAGCCTGCCAATGTATTTTGTTGTCCCAGTAGACGAACTGCTGTGAGCATAATCTGATGTTTGCATCAGTTCCATAACCAATTTCATAATTGTTTCTTGTGCACAAAAGTACTCATCCCTCCCAGTTTATATAAACTACAGCTCTTGCATTATCTGTCAGGAGGTGAGCAGATGCTCTATGAGTAGTTAGACCTCCAAACAAGAGTCAAACTGCACTGAGTTCTACGCTATTTCCATGTAAGTGTAACATGCATTTAATTCTAGCTTGCGTGGGCTCGCCAAAGAAATATTTGCCACTGTAGGTTTTGTGAAAAAAATGGGGGGAAGAGCACTTTTTATTAAATTAGGAAGCAGAAAATACACTACAGAACTTTTGGAAGAGAACAGTCTATCACCTAATTTTGCTGTCAACATGCAATCTCCAAAAGGTGGAAAGGGCTGAGTTGCCTGATGAACTGAAACTACTTCTGAATGTTGCTTGCAGCAGTGCCTGAGGTTGTGCGCTAAGTGAACATTGTGTCAAGTCCATCCTGAGTTAGGAAGGTAATAAGTTACCTCAGATTCAGAAACAGCTCTTTTCTGTTGATATTAAAATGGACTGCTCTGTTCTGACATTTCACCTGAAGGTCGTGAATAGGTTGAGAACAGTGTGAGATTCTGAACMTCCTGACAAGTTAGTGATACAATATACACTTTGTTTCCCTAAGAATGAAGGTATTACCCAGAAGGCGTTGAAAATATCTCAGTGGTATGAACAATCTGACAAGAACTCTGTCCTGGAAGTGGTTTTGGCCTGTTTGTTAGAAATCAAGAAAACTACAAGAGAATAGTCATATAAAAATCTCTTGCTTTTACCTATAAGAAAATTTTGGACTTGAATCTTGTTGTGTCAAGGAAGAATATCTTCTGTTATCTTCTGTAGCCATGAGAGAGAGAGAGAGAAAGGGAAAGAAAGAGGGAGGGAGACAGAGAAAGAGAGAGAGATGGATAAAGGCAGTGGCTTACAGTAGGCATCTAGCTACAGATGAGAAGGTGGTATTAGCAAGGAATAAATTAAAAATGGTTCCCACTCGTTTGCTTTTCACCAAAGTAGGAAAAATAAATTTTGCAGGAAGGAAGGGGATAATCTATAAATCTATAAAGAGCAGTCACTACATAGCTGTTTATGATTCTGTCTTGTCTTCCCACAATTTTTTGCTACAACCATGCAGATATAGGTAAACCCAGATAAGTTCTTCTGAAAATGCTGCTAATTGTTAGGCAGCCTGCAGACTTCACAGAGTGGAAGGTGCTTGGACTTGCTTACTTGAAATTTTTTGATCAGATAAACCTTTTCCCATATAAATACGTGTACACACATGAAGAGTAGTGTGTAACATGAAAATTTCTGAAGGACAACATCAGTCTTCTCARAGATTGAATTACAGGGTTCAAGCAGCGATTCCTGTTGTCAAAGAAGGGGGTTCTCTAGGGACTAGTTTTTCCTTGCTTCCCGGAGAGCCTGGAATCCCAAGCTAGTGCCGAATCAATAGCAATGCTGAGTGAGACACTGCAAATGCAGCAGCTGGAATTGCTTGAGGAGAAGTTTTTACTATTTACTACCTATCCATGAATCCTAAAAACTAAAAATTSTATTCCAATGGCCATTTCCAACTAATCATTCAATAAAGTGATTAAGTTGTATATAAGCCAATTATTTTGGGCCAGTGGTAACTGAAGGTTCTGAAATACCAATTTTGTAAGTACTCTTCTTTTCAACAGCCTGATAGGGCCAAGGGTTTTGAATGCTTTTTGAATAAGAACACTGACTTCTATTTTTTGTTTGCGGCTGCTCCTACGTAACTTGTCACTGCTGGGTAAATACAAAATATACTATACTCCCCTAGACAACACAAGTGTTTTTTGTCCTTTGGTTTTCTTTCTCATTAGATAGTTTCCTGAGACAATAACTCTCCAGAGACGGAAGGTGAACCCAAGCTGCCTACTTTTGAATCAATTTCTGTTTATGCAAAGGTGCAGGTGTGCTGTGTTCTCAGTAGTGAATACAAGAGCACTTCTAGAATGCAGAACAGATCAGGGCCCCAGAGACAGTCACAGGCCATGGTGCATACAAATTATGTGCATATACTCGTGAGATCAAAGGGAACTCAGCTTTTTCCAAAATCTGGGATCCTATGTATCTCATTAGAATTAATAATGGTGTAATACTCTGAGGTAAGARTGAAATCTCTTAGATATAATGGAGTTGAGGAATTTGATACCTGTTTTCAATACTGATAATTTTCCCAGGGTGATACAGTAATAGCAGTAATACTGGAAGGCTGGATCAGCAAGCTTGGAAACTAGTCGTCTTTGAAAGAGCTTTCTTAGCTCYACAGAGAGGTTATGTATGTGATGAAAATGTATGTGGAGATCTGTGATGGTGTCAGCTAGTCACCAGTCAGCTTTGTGGAGTTAAAGTACGTTAGACTATCTATACTGAGGACATGTGGGGCTCTTGATTCTGTAGATATGTCATTATTAAGGATAGATACCCAGTGGTGCTTCCCTTCGGTGATTTGAAATACTTATGAACTTCTCAGTTCTGTATGCAAAACCGGAGGGTTTTATTCCCAAATCAGTGAGCTGGTCAGTGGTTTATTCCCAAATCTGAGAGCTGTTTACCTTACAGTAATCAAATGCTGAAAAGTATCACTTGTTTTGAAGCTTCATGTAAAAATTTATAGCTTCTTACAGAAGGACAAAACAACTGAGTGCACAAATTATGGCTATTAAGTGACAGAGCCAACCTATGTTTTTGTATTTCACTTGTAGCACCTGTAATGGCTCAGACTAAAGGTCTATCAGGCCCAAATGCTGTCTCTGACACCTGACACCTAGAGAGGAACAGAACAGTAGCGCAGACAAGTAAGGATACCTCTGCAGCTCCCTCTCCAAAGTCCAGTGACTTCCAGCCCCAGGATGTCCTGAGGCAGAGTTTGTTRCTTTCCATGTAAGTTATTAGTTTTCTTCTGTAAACTTGTTTAACCTCTTTTTGTTTCATGTACAATTTTAGAGTCCACAGCATTCTGTGGGTGAAAACTCATCTAGGTGCTCTGTGAAGAACGACCTCCTCTTGTCCATTTTGAACTTGCCGCCTGGTATTTGCCTTTGTTGCAGCAGAATAAGAATGGTCATATGCATTCAGACTAATGTTTGTAGTTTTATAGCCAGAGACACAATAACAAACTACCTGTGGTTAAAAGAACTGCTGAGATTCCTCAGAAACTAGGCATTTTTATAGGGTACTAACTTGCAATTTATTTCTGTAAATGAAACGATCAAAACAATGCAGTTTTAAGCTTCTTTTCTTGAGAAAGAAGGCCATAGATTTGCACTATGTGYCTGTTACTCAACCTCATAGTAGTAATTTCTGCAATGTTGGCCAATATTAACTCCTTCTGACTTAGCTGAAGCAGCCTCGAAAACAAATAATGTAAATCATCATTTTGGTAGACCTGAAGCTAATGATCCAATTTAGGAAAATGTATCAGATAAGCTCAATAATTATTTGTCTAGTTTGGCGTGCCATTAGCCCTTCAGCACACAGAATGGGCCAGCCAGTCTGTCAGCACATCAGTTCATTTTTGAGCCAGTCACAATATTTGTTATGACTCAGCTGTTAATAACAGGAATTGGTAGAAAAACAGAGGTAATGTGGAAGGTATTTTTAAGAAGTGTTGGAAAGAAGAAAGGAGGATCTAGAAATACTATAGAAATACTGTGCGCCCAAGGGGAACATAAAGACCAACTGAAATTAATGCTAATACCAGGTATAGAGGCAGAGGCGGGGGGAGATGTAAAGAATAGGACACAAATCCATGTGAAGCCAAACTTTGTTAGTTTTGTTAAAAATGAAACAACTGCCTCACTATCAAAATAATTTTTTGACTACAAACAGAATATTAATAAACTACACATTATGTATTTGCAGAAAATATTCAGCAATACTTTATAGAAAAAGATCCCTCTCAATTTATTAATAAAGTCAATCCTGTTAACCTTTCTGAAATATTTTTAATTTATTTCCTCAGTTTATGCCGTGGAACAGGAAACCTGCCTATCTATGCATAGATACACTTCTCTTGCTATGAGATGATAGTAACTTCTACCCATAGCTCTTTTTATAAGCGCTATATAGTGGAAACAAACTATACATATTTTAATTAGTGAGGAAAAGAAAGGGTGACCCAGATGATTTRCTGGCCAGTTTTAAGGCTTATCAACTTTCCTTAGTTTTGTTTTCTGCCATAATATCTTAATAAATTTCCTGATTATTATATGGTCAGAAAATTGACATCAAAAAAAAATGTTAAATGTTTTCCTATTTTCATTAAAATTTACTTGTTACGTATTTTTGGTCAGCTGGACCAGAAAGATTCATTTCTTGTTTTTTATCTGTTTTTACCCATGCATTTACTAAACTAAGGACAAGGCTTTTTATTTGGCTGTRGTTTGAGGTACAGACCTTTTCCAGGTCTAGATTTCAAAGTGTAAAAATACTTGTGATTTTTAAGCTCTCTGGATATTGAATAACTTGGCCACCAGGGTCAAGCATTCATATTGAAATCTCAGACATTCTTGTCAGCCTCAGCATAGCCCTAAATCCTGAGAGGGGAACAAGTCGCTCTGTGACAGAGAGCGTATTGACAGGAGGCTGTGCAGCCAGCAGGAGACATACTCCTCCCAGAGTTGGGATTTAAGTCTACATGGTTTGAGGTTGGCACATTTCACCAGTGATTTATACACCTGAAAAAAAAATGAACAAAAAAAATGTGCCTCCAAGCCCACGGAGACAAATTTTCACCAGAGTACAGGTTGAAATGGGAAAACAGTTGAGAAGTTACCGGTGCAGTTCTTCTGGAAGTTGAGGTTCTCCAGTGGGTGCCCCGGGATGCGGCACTGAAATCTGTGCTGCCAGAACTCGGGGAACCAGGGGTTGCGGGTGTTGGTGTCCAGCCGCAGCTTCAGATAGTAGTCATCAAATGACAAGACCTCGGGAGACTGCAGTTTGATAGTGATGCCTCCATTTGCTTCAGGTTCATAACCTTCAATGACTTCATCTCTGTCTGCCCAGCCATCACTGAAAAGAGGAAAAACCTGTTATACAGAGACAGGAAGCTTGTTCTGAAAAAGCAGCTAGCCAAAGGTAGGTCAGCACCCTTAGAAATGTAGGGAAACCTAAAGCACATTGCAGGCACATTTAAAATTCAGGCAGAGAGAAAGAAAGAAGAAAGAACAGTGACGGAGACTGTTGTAATGAGCAAGTCTGACTGATCTCATGCTGAGCTTTCATTAACTCATCTGGAATGAAGAAGATATGTCTTTGTCCCCCTGGAAAGAGGTGACGTCTTTATGACTGAGGAGATTCTGCCTTTTTTAGGCTATCCTGTAAGGGGTAGAAACTGAAAGAATTAATATTGATGGAAAGGAAATCAAACCAGAATTCTAGGTGTTTTGCAGAAGACATCTCAGCATGCATGGAACTTACTTACAGCTAGAAGAGTAATTCAGATTAAACATAAACTGAGAAATGCATCATATTGGGGAGAGTATAATAAGAATAATTGATAAAATTGAATAAATCGCTTTAAGTAAAAAGAAAACCGCTACTATTCTTGCACTATAAGAGATGCATGAAAACATACTTTTTTTAATGAACAGTGGATTTTCTATTGTACTTTYGTGTTCATCCATTTTTTTGTTTATTCAGTTGTCAATCTAAGCCAGTCATGCCAAAGGGCAGAGGCACTCTTAAAGACCTGAAGATGAAAATCTTTTCTGAGCATATTAGTTGATCAAAATTCTATTTTAACAGACCTGAATAAAGTCCTTTGGGCTTAGCATCTGAGTTTTAGTTTAGTTTTTTTAACTAGAAGTCCATTGATTTAGTGTCATTCTCCGATTCTTATTAGGGTCTCCTAAGCGCAGTGGTATTATGGTCTGCTTTAAGTGCAAATATAAGTCAGCCTATGCTTAATTCTGATATGCTGGTCATATCACGAAAGAAATAGATTGTTTTGGTTTCTCTGATGTAGCTGTATCCATTCGGCATCAAACCAGCGGTAGCGGGACTGTGAAAAGCAGACAGATGAAATACTTTCAGCAGCAAAGAGCTCTAGAGGAAAAATGCCATTGACTGCTAAAATAAAAATCTGTGTTTCATCCAAAATTGGCTCTTCACACATCATCCTGAATACTGGACAGACTGAAAGAAGTTCCATATTAGAAGTGTCTTACACAGTGCCTTGAGAAGAGCATAGGGTTGTAGCCCATACCAGCTGAGGACATTCATTCATGAGACAATCAGCATAGAGGTAACAGGACCTCCAAAATGGAAAATAGACAAGATCTGAAATAGCAAGTTCTATCACAGTGCCAGTCAAACAAGTGTGGAGTGACTATGCATGGTGTGTGCGTGAATCTCAGGCCCCCGGCCTCCAAACTGAACAGCTGGCATTCATGTTAAAACTGCTGCGTTTCTGAATTTCTAGAATCTGCGCTGCTGGCACCTGGAAAAAAATAGTAGGTCTCCATGAAAATGCGGGAAAGGCCATGTACTGAATATTTTTCATATGGGACACTGGACCCAAGCCTTTATTACATGAGGTCATAAGATATGGGATGTCTGGCAACCCACCAACTATCTACCAGTTCCTTTCAGCCTGGGTCTTGGGACCCACAAAGCTGTACTTTAAGATAGCACTGCATGGCACCTTCATCCCCCTCTTGCAAAGGCCTTGCAGTAGGAGCGGGCAAACTTTCTGAGCTTACAAGCCACTGCCTAAAGTCTTCCTATAGGTAAGCAGCATTAGACACACGCAYATGCATGTTGCACCTCACATGCAGTGCGAGAGCTGAGAGCAGGCGGAGGTGCAGGGGCGGAGGCGCAGGGAGAAGCTCACAGGAGGGAGACAGCAATGGCCTGAGAGTTCCATGGCAGACTGGGGCTACACGAGGCTGCATCCCAGAGTGACTCTGCCGGTATGAACCCAACCCAGCAGCAGCWACTGGCTCATTTCCTCCCACATGCAGTGACGTGGCTTACCCAAGCGCTGCCTTTGTAGCAGTGCAGYCCTACTGACCATCCCGCGGCACAGCCTTGACCTGACAGCTGCAGCTGAACTGACTGCCACACGTGCACACAGCTCCAAAGCCACCGTTTGTCCATTCCTGCTTCCTGCTCCACTTGCCCTAAGGCTCTGGGCAACTAGTAAGATGCACAGTACACCCTTACTGCTGCCTCGTATTACACCACAATCTAGCTAACCTTACAAATATCAAACCAGGAGAAACAGCTTTTTAAATTCCACATAGTTCAAGTCATGAACTAGAAAAGAGGAGCAAAAGACAATATTTATTTCTTCTTGTGTGGGGGGGAAAACAAGCAAGAGGTCACTTTCAGCATYAATAATTGACTTCTAATTGCTAGATTACTTCATTATATGTCACAAGGTTTATGGCTTGCAACATTAGAAGAATGTTGCATTAGTAGAAACATTACTGAGTCAAAAAGATTAAGTGAATCAGGTCATTTTTTACAAGACTTTCTAGAAAGGAGGTAGTTTCTCTAGTGCTGGGATTCCTATCAGACAAACATTCRAATGGTTTATTTCCTTTCCCCTGTAAGTTTGGCTTGGAAGAGTGCCACATTAACTCTGAAGATGAAGCAGAGCTTTTCTGCAGAGGTGAAACAAAATGCACCTTGAGTTCTTTGAGTGTAGCTGACGGATAAGCTCGCCTACATTGGAACACAGACTGTCATTTCATGTTTCTTTGTTTCTTTCTAGCCCACAAATATTTTTTTGTTTGTTTSTTTTCTCTTCAGCTTCCTCAAATAGTTAAAACTGCCTAAAAAGCCAAGTGTCCAACCAAATGTGAAGAAAAGGCACTGGAATCAGGAAAAAAAAATGTTCATCTGTTCTGGAGTTAGTACAGGAGCTTTGCTGTACTTTCAGTAAAGTCAAGGAGCAAAAGAGAGTCTCTCTCTGGTCTCGTAGGGGATCTGTGACATCCCAGTAGCTGCAGATTCCTGGCAGTGCTGAAAGCTGCCCTAAGGAGCCTGAGTAGCTTAACAAGCAGTGGTGGTAAGACAATTACTGGAGACCTAAGATCTTTTTATATTCTCTGATTAATTTCTTTTTTATTGTGTGGAAAACATTGACTGAACAATGTGCATCATTAGCGCTATATGAATGAATGAATAGCATACCAGAAGACAGTGTTAAAAATTTTGACATTTTTATGCTGAGCAAAACCATGATATTAAAGGTCAGATGATAGTGGGCACATCAGCGATACAATCATAAAACCAATAGCTGACACAAAGGGAAAAAATGAAATCTCATTAAAAGGCAGTGCATATTATTTCTTTATTGTCAGAATCTAGTACTTTCCACCTACTTTCCCTTTTTTATCACACTGAGTGGCAAGTAAAGTTAAACGCTGTTTGTGCGTCTCTCCCATGTGCCTTTACTGCAGATTTCATGAACTCATGCCTGAAATAGCAGAGCTGCTTATGGGCACAGCAAGGTGGCCCAACATCCACTGCCTGAGCTGCCTTCCTTGATGACCTTCCCTTGTGTGTTTTTGCCACAGTCTAGCCTTGAAACACAGCTGGTATCTTGTGCAACAGTCGATCTGAAGCTCTGTGAGGGTGTTTATAATGTTAAGACAAAAGCAGTGAGGGAAGGACTAGTGTGTGGGTGTCAAACCAACCACCACTCTGTTCACTGTTAGCAGAGAAAGAACCAGCTGCTTTCATTACAGTTTCGTGGTGTTTATTGCTGTCATAGTGGTCACTAATTTTCTGCAAGCTACTCTCAGTCCAAGTCCAGATCTGGTGGCCGCACTCACAAAGCCAAACCCAAATACTGGCATTCAATCATAAACAGGAGTCAGGCAAAAAGGGAAAAAAAACATGAAGTTACCTCATCAAGCTTCAGTAGTCCTATTACCCATTAATACAGACTGAGTTTGAATAAATAAAGCAATTTATTTTCTTAACCAATTCACTATCCTGACGATGTATGACACCGGACATTTCTGAATTGTAGCAAAAACACCTTAGGCTCACTATGTTTTTTGAACTCCAGTCACAGACATTCTTGTGACTAAAATACCAGGAGAAGTATAATGGATTTCCAATTTCCTCTTCTCTTCCAAACATGAACACTGTCAGCTGCTTTTCACAAGGGCTGATGAGACAACCAGCAATCAAGCAGTCTATTTTCATCTTTTCAGGACTTTAACTCTAAATGGTGCAGTTGCAGTTCTACTCTGCTCCCCAGTACAGGACTAAGATCATTGTTTTTCCAGATGCTTTTCCCAAACAGGCAAACAAACAAGAGAAAAGAAAACATGCTATTGTTTATGGAGAACACTTGGAAGCTGCTCCATGATTTTTGTGGGAGATATCATCCTTTCACAGGTAAAGAAAATGTAAGTCCTGCAACTGGCAATTTGATCCTTGCACTTTTTTATGTGTTTTATGCGTCTTGGCCAGTACATCAGGAAAAAAAAAAGCATAATC
Organism: Rhea americana; assembly: GCF_003343005.1. Classification (NCBI taxonomy): domain Eukaryota; kingdom Metazoa; phylum Chordata; class Aves; order Rheiformes; family Rheidae; genus Rhea; species Rhea americana. The sequence continues at coordinate 864,461 of NW_028185128.1, read as the reverse complement.
ACCAACACAAACATCTTAAGAAAACAATCGTTAATGCTGAGGGATTTAACAGAGTTACCAGTGATGCAGACCTTCAAACACAAGAATCTAAATCGGTTGCCTTGTCTTGGTCCATGCCTTATAAGAAATTAAGAGTGAAAAGCCCTTTATAAATGCTAAATGCATTACTTTTGCAATAGTYTTCTACCTAGAGCAGATGTTATTATAAAGCCAAATAAATCAGATATACTAACATAATTTCATCTCTTTTTGGATGGCTTCTGATCCAGTGCTACAGGATATTTTTCACTCAGTTTAACAGTGTTACATGGAGTTATGCCTATTTAGATCAGGAATGTTAGTTTCAGACCTCCAAGAGCTGGTGCACAGAGGTTCCTGCAGACGTGCAGTCCTGCTCAGGTGGATCAGAGTCCATATTCTTGCCTATCTCTCCTTTCCACAAAACTAAAGCATCTGTCAATACACTTTGCTTGCACTCCTGCAGTGCATGTTTCTGGATGCCTTCTTGCCATTGCTCTCAAGGCTGCCAGATGGACTGCCGTGCTATTAAACTTCTAATAGATTTAAATTTGAGGACAGCATCGCTCAAAAAAAAATCAACATTAGATAAAGTGCCAAGGCCATTCTGTTATTTATGTCAGTATCTTTATTTTAAAGCAAAGTGATAATATTCAGGAATATTTTGACATTTTATTTAGAAAGTGCCTTTTTGCAAAACCACTTTTCTGAGTGATGATTGAGAGATGTTTGAAAATGCTACAAATCCCAAAGTAGTGATAAGTGGAGTTTAAACAGTCTGCAGCTTGGTTCTGATTAATGCTAGTGTTCTGGATAGCTAGTCAGAGCAGGAAGCCTGTGACTTCTGTTTCTCTAGCTGTTTATAAAAATCTTCTCTGATAATGCCCAACTGGAAAATCCAGCATGGATTCTCATGTCTGCATGCAGGAATACAATTTTCATGGTCTCGTGTGTGCTATTCTGACAGAATGTATGGAGATTCAGACCCCAGCATGAGACCAATCCAGAAAGTACCAGTGTGGCAGGTGAGAAAATTTAACAGGCAGCTCCAACAAAAAATCGATGTATCTTATTACTACTTGATATGAACAAAGGTAGCAGAACCAGACCCTGAGTAATCTGCAAAAAAAACCACTGTAAGTGGCTGCTCAGAAACCCTCTTCTGATAGTAGATTAAAAAAAAAAAAAAAAAAAAAAAAAAAAAAAAAAAAAAAAAAAAAAAAAAAAAAAAAAAAACCAAAATTAAAAAAAAAAAAAAAAAAAAAAAAAAAAGTTTTTTTTTTAATCTTTATTTCACCAGCCTGATATACTGAAAAGAGAATAAAAAATTAGCTCATTGAGAAGGAGGATGGAAGTATTCTCTGGCAGAGAGGAATTATATCAAAAATATTCCGCGCCCATATAATGCATGTTCACACAAAAGACCCCATAGAAAGAAAATGGAGACTGTCCAGAATTCATGAGTCAGCAACTGGCAAAGAGGAAGCTGAAAAATGCTGAAAATTGTTAATGAGTATTATATCAAACCAAAGACACAAAAGGACACTCACTTTTGCATTTAGTCATTCAGCTAAATCACCAGCACTATCTACTTGCCTTGAAAAGCAATACAGCCTTCCTCAGTTCCAAACCCGTAAGTACAGCCTTACCTCTATATATCCTGGTTATCTTATTAAGATTAGCCCCATGAATAAAGATAAACCTATATTCCACTGCTGGCAATATCAGGCTGGAGGGCTGTATGTTGTCATGCTATAATCTGGAGTTTGCTGAGCTCTGACCAACCTTCTCAAAACCAGAAGACTCAGAATGAGGAGTTTACTAAATCTTGTCGACTGAAAGAGAAAAGGGGTAAATACGCCAGTGTTTTTGTTCCTGTAGCCATAGGTGGAGGTAAGCAGGAGTTAGCACTCTTCCAAACTGCCCACCTCTTACAGAAGGTGTCACAGGATACTATGGGATTCATCTCTGCTCCCTTCCCCACAAACTGTGCTGAGCTCAAATGTACCTTGAATTCCAGCCTTTAGATTTTTCCTAGATGTTGACTTTCATGGGACAATCCAGATTCAAATCAGCTGAAATGATCATGAAAATATCAGCCTGAAGAACTGGATGCAGGAGGAGAAAACCACTGAAGTTCCTCCTTGGAAAGCAGTGAAAAGCAAGAGGGAGGGAGAAGACAGCTATCTTGACCATCTCCCCATCACCAGGTAGAAAAGGAGTGACTAAGGAGCATTTGCTCCCAGAATGTGTAGTTATGGATTTTAGACTTGTAACTCATGCAGTGCTGATATGCTGTTGTGGGCACTCTGGCACGGTCTACAGGCTCAAGAACATGTCAAATATGGTCAGGACATGGGCTGGACGAGTCCTGAGCTAGAGAGCATGAGTGGATTCCAGGAAGTGTCTGGTATGATCCACTGTGCTCCCTCTGTGACAGCTGTATGTGTACCCATCGCAGTATGAACTCTAATGTCCTACAAGAGGTGCCATTTTCGAAGTGAAATAGAACAATGAAGTCCAAAAAAGTTCACTCCCTTTCTGTGAATACTTAGTCATACTTCTTGGTAAATTTTCTCTTCATGTCAGGTTCTGTTCCATAAAACTGCATGTGGAATTTTTCACTTMGTGTCCATGATTAGTGAAGGCCCACAAGTGCATTAGCTTTTGTATTTTATGCCAGCACAAACTGTTGGTGAGGACTTCCACTCTCTAGTTAGAAAATCAGTGGATATTTTTTTGAATGAATGACACACTGTAAAGAACTTAAATTGATAAATGATAGGTCATTATGTTTCAGATGATTATCATTCATTTTTGTGTGAATTTTCAGAGTTTTTGCACTGTTCATTTGAAAAATGTAGATTATAACCTCATGGACCATGATGGATTGTCTATTTTGTAAATATCTATTTAGGAAGGTTTTAATTATCATATGCAGTGCATATATTTGCATGGCATTTGCATAATGTAATTTAACTGTCTATCGTGAAGGCATGATCTTGGGGAGGCTTTGCTGTGAAAATTCTTGACATGGTTGACATGTACAGCTTTTTGTAAGTGTGGTTGCTGCTTTTATGCAGGAAAGGTTTTATCATTCTCAAGGGTACACAATGGTGCGTATCTTGGAAAATCGGCAATCATACATATATTCTCTAAGGCAATAGCTGAGTTTTTACAAGGTGTACACATGATTCCACCCCAGCCTGTCAAGAGAACTGAATCCTTGCTCTGCATATTTGAAATTCACAATGTGAAGCATCACAAATGTGCAATCTCTTTTCCAAARGAAGGCATRTGTGTGTGGGGGGGGCAGTTCTATACATGCACACACAAATGGGAAGTCTTGATCTTAGCACTGAGGGTYGTTGAAGGTGCTCCTGGGTCCAGTAGGGGTAGTTGAATCCAAGATTTTTAACATCTTATTAATAATACCAAATTTGAAAATRGAGAGTTTTACCTTTGATTCTCTCTGCCAGCTCCTGAGGAATTTTTTTTAACCCTTTGTTGCAGCTCTGCTGCAGATTATGTGCAAGGATGCTCCACTGAGGAGTGCTTACAGGTAATAAAGGATAGTTTCYGCCACAAAAAGCTTGAGCCTGCAGACCCTTTTCAGGGAGGATGCATATAAGCAATATTCCAGGTAGGAATTCCATCCTGCTTGAAAGTCTCACTGACTGAAGTCTGTTCYGCACAACCGAGCACAGGGATAAAGGGAAATAGAGTGCCTTCTACCCATGCTCCAGCCTGCAAACTRCTCCAGTGTTGGGGCCATGTCTGAAGGTTTCAGAAGAGAGAGACCTTACAGAAAGAAAACTGACTAGAAGTGGACTGGCAGGTGCAGGGAATAAGTGAAGACTTGGCTCTGTCTCCTCCCTTGCTTGGAAATATCCAAATCATATTATTTTAGTGGGTYGCCTAAGCATGTAAATCTTCAAGTGAGTGAATTAAGTAATACTTTAAGACTTTCACAGAATTAATAAAGTAAAATAATTTGACTTGGATATCTACTAACACAACATTGCATAGTGTCTTCAATGAACAGACCACTTATAAACCAAGAAACTGATTAGTAATTTGAATAATGAATTCACCTGAAAATTAAGCAATGTGTTCATAAGCGCTTACTGAATGTGAAAAAGGTATAATGCCTTGAATAATGTTTCTTCTCTAATAAATGACRTATTTCCGGGAATATTATTATACCTGACCCAAAGCAACTATTTTAAAGCACTTCAAAAGCATAAAAAATATTACTGATTTATTCTTCTACACTTTCGGCTTTCTTAAAGTTATAAATGTTTATTCCTGTAGTTGAACAAATGTAAAACAAGAATTCTAGGTACAATCATATGCTTGTCCTAACCAAGCTTAGCCCATTATCACCCAGGTGATATAACCCCTGCTCCTCAATTTTGTTTGTTCTTATCACTCAGAATTACTGCAGAGAGCAGAAGTCTTTTGGATATCCAATCTATATATGCCCAGAAAATATTGGAAAATGCACAGGTATCCTGTTCAGAGGAACAACTGAAATGTGCCATCTTGTTTAAATGCTTCTTACCAAAGACTAGGTTGTAAATTTCTCACTCACTTGTTAAAGAGTTACTCACGCTAGCTGGCTTCAGACAGCTAGCATGACAGATACTCTTTGATGTAAAGAAAAGGTTCATACACAGGCTCTCACCAGCATGCGTTACAGTACATCCCACAGGAACCTCATTTTGCAGCATCAAGACCTAGGGAAGCCTATAGTGAGGTGTATACTTAAAAATAGAGCTTGCAGCCAGCAGTGTGGTAGCCTGACTCTCCAGAAAAAGTACTTGCTGAATCATTTTCTTCTAGAAAAAATTGACTAATATTCAGACTTATCCATGTGTTTGACAAAGTAATAATGTCAGTCAAGAAATTCTAAAAGCTACAGGTTTCATTGTAAGTTATGCTAATCAAAAATGCATTGAAGCTATTATAAAAAAAGAGTAAAAATCACAAATTTGTTATAAAATTAATAACATTGCGCRGAGAACAGATGTACATTTAGAAAAGAGCAGAGTGTTTGCCAAAATCGTGCAAAACTATGTGTATTCTTATAGGTACTTGGGCAATGCTTACAACTGCAAGAGTAAAATAACACCGTATACCTTGCCCATATTCAATGGGCAAAGCAAGCCATGCTATAACTAAGTAAATGTACCATTGAATGAAGTACTGACATTTCATTAGACTAAGTAAGAATACAAAAAAATGCAACAATCAAAGTCATAATTGGTAGGGACGCAGTACTTCAAAGCATTTAAATTACCAAATTGCCAAACAAATGCACAAGGTAATCAGATTAACTCCCAAGACTAATAAAACAGAGTCATTCTTTGTCAAATCTGTGCTGGCAACGGAAAGAGAAGCTGTTTCCTTCAAGACTCCAAGCTACATTTAAATCAGAATTGTCCTAGGCAATAGGTATGGAGATCTTTTCTAATATTAGACGTTTTCTTGGTAGTAGCAAGAGTGCTTTGTGGATTTATTCTTTAAATTCCTGAGTCAGTAAGGATGCACAGAATCCACTCCAAGTGTGAGTTCATGCATTGCACCCTGACAATGCAGCTGTTATTTGATGACTRATGTGTGTGTGTATGGCAGAGGAGATCTCTCTCCCTGAAGAATTTTCTTAACCTACGCCTTTTCAAGCTAACACAAGCCAGTTTCTTACTGGCATGAGAAGGACAAGACAAGATGAAATACATAGGTGAACATTTTTTGTTGCTTCTGCATGCTTGCTTTACGATGAATTTTGGGAGACAGTGGAAATGCTTCAACTCAGCAAGCAGACATGTCTGTAAATCAGTAACTTTGGTCACCTTGTCAACTTGTCAACCTTGGTCAACTTGTGAACTAGAAATACTCTGCACAAACACGGGCACCATGTTTGTTATCACATCTGTGCTTGTTGCAAATGTTTCCGTGGTTTTAACAAAGAAACTTGACAGAGGCAAATGGTCAGAGTGTAATGGTTACATGCAATGCCTCAGAATGCTTGGTTCATTAGTGATTTCAATTAGAATTTTAACATACATCCTGTATATACTCTTAGGTACCTGTAATATTTGTCAACAATTACTTGCAGCATTTTTCTGACCAATTCAGACTCTGATGTGACATCGAGGGCCCTTGGCCACTCCAGGTTGAGCATCAGAATGCAACAGTAGTGGCAGCTCCCCAGGGCCAGTACTGGCAAAGGCTACTGGCAGGGGAAGGCTGGGCCAGGGCTGGCCACCAGAGCTGGTCTCACCGCCCCAAAGGAGCAGGGTCCCAGGGCAGCCCCAGCCCCGGGGCATCGGGCACCACCACAGGGCTGGGACGGGCTGAGGATGGGCCAAGCAGTTGGCCCACAGGTGACTCACTGATGCTACAATAATTTTTCATTTCTTCTCTCGTTTATACAAACAAATCACAGCGTTTACAAAAAATGATTAAAGAGATAATTAAAAAAAAAACATGTTTGGTAGCAACACTTCTGAATCTTGCGAGTATCCATCATTTTAAACAGCAGATGTAGGAGTTTAGGCTTTAGTTTTAGTGAGCAGCTGATGATACTGCTTCTTTATATGAGTGATCCTACAGGAATCCCACCTCTCCATCCTTCAGACAACTTACTTTTCTACAGATCAGTAAGTTTGCTCTCTGAGGTAGTTGGAATCTTTTATCTCCCCTTAACACCTATCCTTCCTGTGAAAGGATGGGGACTTGGCTTCTGATGTAGGTGTTACGCTTTGGCATGATCTTGCCTTTTGTTTACTGGATTGTAGAATACTTTAGGTCAGAAAGGACTCCTAGAGCTCTCCTAGTCCACCTGGAACAGGACTTTGAATAAGCTTTTTAAAAAATATTTTACCCTAGTAATTCCGTTTACAACTCTCAGCAAGCTGTGTCATCCACCTAGTCTCTCTTCAGGTAATTTGTATTTGTCTTAAGGGCATTATGGAAAGTCCAAGTCACAGATAACCAGAGAGTCAACAAATCTGCTGCTATAACTTGAAGTTTCTAACTATTAAGTCAAAACCTCTTCTATATTTTATTAATCTATTGACCTTGAAACAATCAAAGTGTTCCTAGGATCAAATATTATTACTTAGCGATGGTGTCACAACTTTCGAATGGAGAACAGAGGTAAGCTTCTTTAAAATAGAACTGGATTTTGTCTGGCTTTTGCACAAGAAGAGCACAATTAGGAAAGAGTGTGTATGGAGCCTTTCCTCTTGTATGACACAGTGAGAGAGAAACACTTTCCATTTTCACTCACAAATATTTCTACTACACATTGCTTTCCCACCCAGGGGAAAGGAGTAGCTATGGATGCACATAGGAAAGATTACTGTCAATTTGTTTCATGCAGTAGTAGAAAGTAAATAAAGAAAATTGAAGGACATAGTGCTGAATCTTTCTTAGAGTAAAACTGCTGCATTTATGGGCAAGGAAAAGTGAAAGAGGAAAGACCAAATAACAGCACTAGAGCACACATGGGCAAAGAGAAAATCCACAAAACATACCAAACCTTTCATAGGAATTAGGTAGCCATTCTTAATGTTTGCATATCTTAACAGAAAATGATTAATAACTGGATAAAGCATACTAAAGAAAAACTGGATCGTCACAGAGTTGCTTCAGCTCTGTGCACGTGAGGTCAGAGGAAAACAAGTTCACTGATGCAACAAATGGTCTGCAAAGCATCTGACAGTATTCATCCAAGAGCTGACTAATGCTACAGCTGGAGCTTCTCTTTCTACCTGCAGCTCTTCAAAATGATATTAAAGTCTCTTAAATGGAAACAGGAAACAGTGCTTTCTGAATGTTTCTGTTCTATACGTAAAACATACATACCAGAAACATACTGTATTTAGGCAGACTGACAAGAGAACGACCACCAGGACAACAAACTGGACCAATTAGCATTTTCTGATGGTCATAAGAAAAAGGAAATCCAAAACCATGGAGAAGTTGAAAAGTCCCCAATTTTATTATTTCCTTTTATTTTATGGCTGAATGGTATGCAGAGAGTTAAGAATCCACCTCAAAGAAACTAAATTGAGTCTACCTCTAGCAATGAAGTCTAAAAGCAAAAACTTAAAATCCTTGTTGATGGGAACGCATAAAAAGCAGTTAGTTCTTCAGAAACATTAAAATACAAACTATTCCCTTGTATTCATCCATTGAAAAATTGATAAAACCTACCTTCTTCAAGATAAGTCATATTCGCATTAAAAAAAGCAGAACAGAGGGAAAAAAAGATGAAAATAGCTTCTTCAGAAAAAAATACTGTTGTGGTGCAAATGGCAGAAGAATAGATTGAAGCTTTGAATAGTTTGGATACAAGAGGGACTGCTGCTCGCAGAAAGACAGAAGAGATGAAAGAAGAAAAACTGCTGGAGAGGACAGAGCTAGGTAAAGAGCTCTACAGATTTTGTGTATTATGACCCGTGAGTTGTGAGTAAAGAGAGACTGCACAGCTGGCACTACCTCGGGAGAAACCTGTGGTGGGACTGAAAGTCAAACAGACACAGCACTTTCAGGTGCTTCCTGCTGTTTTAGAAAGGAAAATAGTTTTGAGTTTTGCAGGGTGCATTTTACCTTCTCCCGATGTTCTTAGTCCTCTACCTTCTCATCCATTTCCTTCCTGATGCACTAATGTTCTTTATTGCCATCCCTGCTCAGAACTAAAGAATGGACAGACTTAACATGCATAGGTGAAATTGCCTATGGAGGAAGGTCTTACAGTAGCCTGAGTCATTTCTGCCTGGGGGATCATCTATTCTATATGGAGCAAATGATTCATCTTTAGTGAGTACTATGGTATTGATATTGAATTCTCTAACTTTGTTCTGATAGCACTTACTCATCTGAATAACACAACAGAAAGCAAATGAGATAGCTCCGTTGGTAAACACTGCTCAGTTAGAGAAAGGCAGGAATATRAGGCTAGGAGTAAGGTCACTTTCATCATTTAACTTTCCAAAGGTCCATGACAGGCAAAGCACGCAACTGTTTAGAAAGAATGCTACTGTGRAGATATTTTGCAAGTTTTTAAGAAGAGTATTAGGAGCAGATGTATCAGTGATRCTATAATTTTCTGGAAGATATTATAGCTGATGGGGAGGAGGAGAAATGGAGGGGAAGAAGCAAATTAGTATGGGGAAGAGAATGCTATCTGTAAYATAAATAATTCATAATCCATCCAATAGGTATTGCTCCTATTTCCAGCTGTAAGAAAGGAAAAATATTTAACCTCAAACCCTAMTTTAATAACATTTAGGAAACAAAACTGATGGAAAGAACAGCAATAAACATCAATGGCTTATTTTTACAGCATCTTTATGAAATGCAGTTATTTTTTACTGAAATCAGAGTCAAAATACAGTTCTGAAGCGAACAAACCCTTATTTATAATCAGCCTTTGTTTACTAATTARTTTTGGAATAGTCATGTATTTTTAAACTTTGTTAGCTACTCTTCACTCTGTAGTTGTTATCATGACAGGGAGGGGGGAGGAGGGAGGGAACTGTGCAGATGTGAAGCCTCTGGTAACCAAAAACAGAATACATGTAAACGGAAATGGGAACAAACTCTATTAGTCAGTCAGTCTGCATCCCGTGACACTTGTCTGTACGTCTCCCACTCTGCGATGCAGCGCTGTCATCTGTATGTGGCCAAGCACCCCCTTGCCACCCCGTCCTTTTCTCTTTCCCATCTCATTTGTTATCTCCCCAGTTACTTTTCCTTTCTACATTGCACCCTCTCCACCCTTCCCCTTTGTCTAACCAATGGGGATTCATCTGATGAAGGCATCTAGATCTTGCCATGATATAAATGATAGAGAAACATAAAATGCTTCGCTRGCTACATGAAGAGAAAGAGAATTTTTGATAGTTATTAATTTTTGAATGACAGCCAGTATCTTCATAGGCACAGCAGGTGCTTGCACATTGGAAATTGCATTTTAATCCCCACTGAAATACAGCAAACCAGAACATTTGTTAAAAAGAGCTAACTGTGAAAAACTGGTATTGTGTTAATGGGAACTATACAATTTTGACAGAGGAGGAAAAGAGCTGTTCCTGCAAAACTGACCTAATATAAAGAATGAGAGCATTATAAGAATGTTATTATTTATTTCCTTTGCTGTATTAGTATCAAGCTTAACAGTGCTAAAAGACACTTGAATTCTAACAGATGAATTAATTTTGTGTGTTTGCCCATTTGCTACCATTGGTCTTATAATAAATGCATATTCACATTCTAGATTAAAAATATAAACAAATCTGTTTAATAAAAGGTAGAACTTGATCCAGTGCTGGTCAAGGAGATGTAAAGTTTGAATGATAAAACGTAAGTGCTAGAACATCATAATGCTTTCACTGAGCTAGAACTAGGAAACTATATTTTTGCACAGAGAATAGGAGGAGAAGTGAAGCTGTCATCAGGGTGGACCTGAAATATCAAACTCCCAAAAGACTACCTTCTGCCAAATTATAGTCATATGTATGCCAACCAAGAAAACAGGAAGGTAAGAAAGTGTTTTGGGGGAAAGTAAAGGAATTAGCAGACAATAAAAGTAATATTTGCTACGCCAGTTTCCATTACTCTGGTGGGGAAGTCTTTACCTCAGGACTCTAAATCTGCAGAGCCAAAGAGAGGAGAGCCATTTCTCTATTATATGACTCTCTAATCAATGGCCAGGAATAGCAAGGATTATTTGCTAAGGAGGGTTTGACAGGCAGGGGTCTGATGGGAATTGGTTTAATAAGATAACCTTTTAAAATCATATATTCAGGAAATCCCCGGAGAAACACATACCAGTGTTAATTTGACAGACTTTTCTGTAGAAGCTTTTCTCTTTTTCCTTAAAAGAAAATAAAAATAAAAGCAATGAAGCTACATAGGGACAGATTCATTTTATCTTTTCTTTTTGTTTTTATGAAATCCCACAGCCTAATTAACCAGCCCTTGTTGCTATTGTAGTAGTGAAACATGAGCTCATTTAAAGCCAATGTGCCCATTTAAAAATAATGGAAGTGGATAGGCTGCTGCTTTCTCCTCTCCCATACCATTTTTTACCACCCACCGTTTCCTCAATGTAAACCAACTAATACTAGGCCTCACTGGTCAGTAGCTGCTTAGCAGAGAAATTTCTATTTTCTCATTTGTTAAAAACAAAAACAAAGATCAGGAAAACAATACTCTTTTTTACTACCTCAGAAACTGAGGTGAGGAAAGTTACTTATGGTATAACAATAACCTTTTCTTTCTCTTCTACTTCTGTTCTAACGCATAGTAGCTGAGGACATGACATGTCTGTGATAAAAGTATTTCAGAAAGAATTGGATATTTAACCTATTTATTGTCATTTCTTCACATCCTATTCAAGCAGATTATTTCTGTGAATTTTTGCATTACCAATAACCCACATATCTGATAAGCACAAACCAAAAAAATTGCAGGATAGGTTTACAAATTAAAAGATACTACAAAATACATTATTTTCAGAGACTTTACTACAAAATATATTATTTTCAGAGACCTTTTAGAGTCTTTGTATGTTACCTATTTCTTTTTCAAGCTTTCTCTGAAATCATAATAGTTAAACAAATATTTTCTTGTTAAATAGAAATGAAGATTCTAGTTCATTTGCTTGCCTTCAGGAACTAGAACTGAATAAAATACCAAATAACCCCTAAAGCACGCATGCATAAAACGGCAACTCTACTCTTCTCCTCCCCGCCAAGAACATAGAAGCATACTTAGTAAGTCAAGTACAGATATGAAATGAGAGCCATCAAAAACTAGTATTTTATTGCAGTTTGCTCATATTGATTGCCCAGCAAATCTGTGCACAAATAGCAAAATATCTTCAAGCAAAGTATACAAGTGCAACCCCCTACTCTGTACTGCATTGACAGTACAAAATCTTTGCTTTGCATCTTCAGAGTAGTACCAAGCAGCTTAGGTCCTATGACCGGTCCTACRAACTGATCACAGCTTTGTAGACCAGAAAGATAGGAAATATGCTTCTCTTCAGTGTGTAACTAAAGTCCTAATTGTTCAACATTTTAATCACAGAATCGGTAAGGTTGGAAGGGACGTCTGGAGATCATCTAGTCCAAACACCTAGAGCATGTTGCATAGGATCATGTCAGACGGTTTTTGAATATCTGTAGGGATGGAGACTCCACCAGCTCTCTGGGCAACCTGTGTCAGTGCTTAGTCACCCTCACAGTAAAAAAGTTTTTTCCTCATATTCAGATGGAATTTCCTGTGTTTCAGTTTGTGCCCATTGCCTCTTGTCCTATTGCTGGGCACCACTGAGAAGAGTCTGGTCCCGTCCTCTCGACCACCTCCCCTCACATACTTACACACACTGATAAGCTCCTCCTCAGTCTTCTCTTCTCCAGGCTGAATAGTCCCAGCTCTCTCAGCATTTCCTCATAGGAGAGATGCTCTAGTCCCTTCATCATTTCAGGAGCGCTTTGCTGGACTYCCTGTAGTAGCTTCATATGTCTCTTGTATTGGGGAGCCCAGAACAGGACATAGTAGGCTGCAGCCTCCCCAGGGCTAAGTAGAAGGGAAGGATCATCTCCCTGGCCCTGCAGGCAATGCTCTTCCTAATGTACCCCAGGATACCATCGGCCTTCTTGGTTACGATGAGACATTGATGCTTACGATTGACTTGTCCACCAGGACCCCCAGGACCTTCTCCGCAGAGCTGAGAGAGCTCTGCAGGTCAGCCCCCCAGCCTCTACCGGTGCATGGGGTTATTCCTCCCTCGATGCAGGACTCTACACTTCTCTTTGAACTTCAGGAAGTTTTTCTCTGCCTAGCTCTACAGATTGTCAAGGTCCATCTGAATGGCAGCACAGCCCTCTGGTATATAGTGTATGCAATGGAAACTCATTTTGGACATGTGTCTGAAAGTGGAGTCCAGATAYTACAGGCAGATAAAAGCTTCCAATRTTCCAAGAGAGACATGGCTTCTGGGATAAAGAACAAACAACCTGTTTATCTTCCTAAGTTATCAAGAAAAAAATAAAATCTCTGGAAYTGAAAGTGCATCTGAGGTCTGATATCTAAAAGTTACGGAAGAAAATAAATGGAAACGGAGATACTGTTAGTGATTTTTTTTATTCTTCACTGGAACCCTCTCACTGCTGCTTGATGGAAAATTTAGGCTGGAATGATTTTGTTGATTTCAATCCTCACATTCTCATAGAAATACACACAGAATCCTACTCATCCTCTCTCTTTATGTGGACTTGTTAGTTATTTCAGCCCTAAAGGACCTCCCAAATTTTTTTTTACATGCAAAACATTAATTTCCATTTCCTGCCTATGTTTAACAGTTTACATCTTTGACATTATTTGTCTRTTTGCTCATTTCTATGTTTCATTTCCTTCTCTTATATCAGCAGCTATATTTACAATGTCCTTCAATACTTTTTGGATGCCTATGTACCTCATTGTCATTTTCCTTAAGCCTAATTAAAACAGCAGCTAGATTAGTCATTTTAAACTCATTATTTTCTGTCCTTATTCATGAGCTTATTTCCTCCCTGCTATTTATTTTTCTTCATTGTAATTGTATAAGCCTCACTGATTTTTCTTAACACATTAGCTATCTCATTCTATATGTGTTGTAATTTCCTTTCTTTACACATTGTTCTCATTTGGCTTGCTGTCACATTCTCCACTCAGCAAAAAATAAGAATGGTCAAATCAAATAATATTCTGCAGTATGCAGAGCATCTTGTTGATATGCATTTCTTACATATCTCATGAAATTGCTCTAGTAAATTATAGTGCAAATTCCTAGGAGGAAAAAACCTCTCTCAAATTTCAGTATATTTTTAGTTTGAAATAATGCAAATCAGAAGCGTGGTTTCTAATACATATTTGATTTAATCTTCTGGCATGTGCATATTACTTAGTACTTGATGGGAGAGGAAATCTGAGCATATAACTGTTGTTTGCATAGATTAAGCATTTCACGCTCTAAATAAATAATTTCACAAATACCATACTGGCCTTGAGACACTAATTCTTTTATTGATAGTTCCAAGTGTGCTTTCTTATGTGTTTGTACATATATTTCTATTCATTTGAATCGAATAAAAAGATGGAAAATTCATTCATGTCATTTSTTTGCTCAATATAATATGACAGGATATCTGTATTGAGGTGCCACTGTTACAGATAGGATAGGAGGAGATTTCACTTACTCTAAGGTAGCGCATGCTCCAGCTGGAGGCTTTCCCATCTGACCCTTTAGTCTTCTCCCTGTAAACATCTTCTCTGTCTGATCTCTGTATGGCCTCTATTTGGCTGTGTTACTTAGCACAGTTACTTCTTTGAGAATAATCACTACTTTCCTCAGCTACATCAAGATCTTCCAGGCCCTCTTAGCTGAGGCTCCTGCTAGCTTGACCAGTAGCTGCCTTACCCTTGACAGGAGAAGTAGCCAAGCCCTCAGAAGTGCTGGTGTAGGTACTGCTGTGCACTCCCCAGGCTCAAACAGGCTTGACATTTCAAAGGAGATGGAAAAAGAAACTAGAGGACAAGACTTCTGGTCAGCCAGCATATCTCCAGTAGAGAGCATGCTCCCAAGATACAGAATTTAAACTGCTGAATTCTTATCCCCATCAACTCAAAATGTGCATTAAACTCTTAATACAGATGCCAGAGAGGTATGGGCTCCTAAGGAGGGGCAGAGAAGATGGAAAAATTCTGGACAGAACTGTCCTGTGTGGACAYCTTGGTGCCCATTGTTTAAGACATACTGCACATGGGAATTGGGTGATCACAGCCTTTACCCAGAAAGGGTAATGTAGAAGCCTTTTAATGGTATGGGCACACTGGCCACAGAACCTGTTCATTTAGAAATCTGTACCCCAGAAACAGTCTTCAGGTCATAAGACAGAAGCTCAAAGAGAAACTCAACTATTGAGTAACAAGCAAAGTGAAAGAATAGAAAAGGCCATCTGAGAGGTGCTACTGACATTGAAAGTAAGGCTGCATTATTCAGTTTGTGTTTGATCTAAGGGAAGTAAATAGATTGTTAAAAAGGAAATCTTTCCCTGAAATGGTACATTTTAACCTTTTAACTATTTTAATGTATCTGCCTTGTTCTTACAAATCTCCTTGGATAAGAGAAGTTCAAAGCAAGCCACTTCCAATGCACTTTGCAGAATGTAGTACTTTCACAGACTTTCTTTGGCTTAAAATATATTCCTGAGATTTTTCACTAAGAAGTGCTGCATAAGAAGTGCATTATTTGAAGAAAATGAACCTATTGAACCTATTGAAATATATGTTGACAACATTCTGACATGTGAGAAAACAATAGCAGAACATCACAAAAGACTAAAATATGCATTTGAAAGGACTATGAAACAGGACCCAAATTGCATAGACAAATGTGAAACTTCAGGCTCAATAAAATACTCAAAAGAAGGGCTAAAGAAGAAAACGTAAAGAAAGTAGTCAATTCCAGGCTATTCTTAACATGACAAATCAAAAGATAAAGGAGTGTGCAAAGATGGATAGGGATGGAAAAGTTTGTTGGAGAATTAATTCCAAACTTGACAACCTTTATTCATGGGTGCCAAGCACTTACGCAAAAGAATGCACAATGAGTGGCATGTGAAAGTCAACTCAGACAGGCAGTGTCAAAGCTTAAGGGGTTAATAAAGCTCTTATCTTCAGGTATTTTGCTACCAGTACTCAAACCTAATCGTTTCTGGAAGCTTTGGAAAGTAGTTGAAGGACAGGATTCTTAGAGAATATTTTGAATGCTGGACAGTTACCAAATTAGAATGTCCCTATGCATTACAGAGAGGAAAAGTTTAGATGAAAGAAGTTTCACACATTTGCTAATGGAAAATCTGCAACAGCAGGAACTAGTAGCATAACACTTGTGCCAATAGCAAAGGTGGTACTGGTAAATATAACTGCAAAATAAGAATGCATTTTTTTCAATTGCAATTATAGTATTTGAGATAGTATAGTATAATATAGTATAAACCAGGAAAAGTACTGATAGAGTTGCTCTCAAGATGAGTTAGTTATTGAAAATAAAAGAGTGTTATTGTACAYGTGAATAGTAACAAAAAATCCATTTTGGAAATGATATAGAATATATAGTCAGAATATTGCTGAATATTCAGCAAATGTATGTGTACACATACACCCCAGATCCATGTTATCACTTCAGATCAGAACTATCAAAAATTATAACTTTCTATTTAGAGGTAGTAGAATCATGGTGCTAACTACTGCAATCAGCTATACTTCTGAGAACACACCAGAATCATATGGATATAGTAAAGAGGACCCTATGATATGCCATACTGGACACAAAAATACTTGGAGGTAGCAGAAACATAAAATATACATAATAGTTCAGCGTAGAAAAAGGAAGGAAAAACACCTGGCAAATCAGAACATCCTGGAAGCATGGTCTAAATTAGACTTATTTACAGCTCATATTAGCTGTACATATCAGATACATCCTTTTTGTTACAGTTGGATTATTATTATTTGTGTTATCATAAAGCTACTTTATGGAGAAATTTGTATCAAAATATTTTCATGGGAAACATTATATCTGTATTTGCCAGATATAGAGTCCCAGAAATTGTTATAGCTGATCACAGTCTACAGCTCAATAGGCATGGGATTACGGATGAACATATCCAGCCCCAGACCTCCTGAACTGAATGGGGCAGTGGAAAATGGAGTTAAGAGAGATAAAAGACTATTCACAAGGAACTGCAGAACAGATAAATGATTATGCCAATGACTATGTGAATACTATTTCTAAGACATGATCTATCATCAGGTGAAATTTTGTTTTAACATAAAAATCAAGATCAAACTTCCCAGCTTAGTCAAAAATATAGTGGAAAGAAAAACTAATCTGACTATAAAATGATAAAGTTATAGTATGACAGGAGTTCATGGATATTAAAGTTTCTGAAGCCCGGAGCTGCAGGCTGCATGCTTAATGGCATTTGGTGGACTCAAAGCTGCAGTGACTAGGGAAGCTGTGCTTTGTTCATCTAAAATACAAATTGAGGAACACATTTTTAGGGCAACTGGAAGCCATTGCAATGTCTTTCTCCCAAAAAGGGAAGGGGAGACAGAAACTGCAGAAGTAGTCCCTGAAAGCAAACTGGAGGCAGAGCTGCTAGAGGATCAGAATGGCACAAAATGGGACAAAGTCTGAAGTGCTCTTAAACAATCAACAAGAATAGGTAGACCGCTACTAAAATAGTTTTATGTTCTCCTTATGACTCCTCTAAAAAAAAAAAAAAAAAAAAAAAAAAAAAAGGAAGGAATTTATATACTGGCACTTTGAGGGCCAGTAAAACAACAAAGAACAAAACAACTGTAAAACAATAAAGAACAAAGTGTATAGTCTGAGACAGTAGTTAAATCAAAACAGTGAGTCTTGAGCAGAAAGCAGGTTAGAGCCAGAAGAGAATAAGCCTGGACAGTGAAATTTCACAGCAAAGAGTAAATCTCATAGCGGAGATCTGATGAGGAACAATTTCTTCAAGTGCCTGTTGACTTTTATTTGAGACTGGCTCGACTCTTTAAGTGCTTCTTCTCCTCTGGTTCAGCACAAAGAGAAAGTTTAAACACTTCTTTTTTACTTTGCAGTGGAATGAAACAGGGGAGCTGTGTTCACACAACACTGAATGTGKGAGAACATGCTTTTTGCTGCTTCCCAGTTATTAGTCACTCCCTGCCTGCTATGTATTTGACTACTTCATGGATACAGCACATCAAAACATGAAGGATTAAGAGGCTTATTAGGCTCGACCAAATATATAGTACAAGCATATAATTTTTCAGTCATCAGTGCAGCCACTTGGACCCTAGCAGCAAATCGGTGTCTTTCACCGAAGCAACTAGAATAAATGYAGCTGAGTCAGCGGTCTCCCCCAGCGAAGCTTCACTGTGTACCTCAGCTATACCTCACCAGCAGAGATCAGACACCTGTGGAAATGTGAGATTGGATGTATTCAATCAATCCTGCAATAATTATCCAGTTGGTTCTCATTCAGAAATTCTGGGAGATGAAAAATAGCCATGATCTCTGTGTGATCATTTTAACTCCCTGTCCAAAAAGTAAGCTGCATTCTCACCTCCCTGAGGCTGGAGTTACTCAGGAGCTGTTCAAGCTAACGGCGTTAAAGAGCRATGTGGTAAAAGAAATTGTATCAGGACTTATATCTGTTTTCAGACAGAATGGGTTTTTTTTTTTTTTAATTTAGACTTTCAAGAACTCCTTGAGATGAAGGTAAAACAATACACAGGGATGATATTAGTCCCTAGTGTTCAGCTTTCCATGGCACAGAATCAGCTTTCTGGCCCATCTCCGCTCAGGATATGCCAGAGCCAAGGGGTGACACCATACGGCGAGTTGATGTTCAGAGATAAGAAATAGACATTGGGGYAGATGATGATGGCTACCCCTCTTTGGCCCTGGCCTGGCATTTAAAAATCCTATTTTCTGATCAACATGACATTTTCTTTGTGGACATTATGTGCGTATGTTATTTGCAGAATAGTGAGTTAATGTCAATATAACGTGTAGCAGAGATGCTCTTCACACTATATTAAAAAAAGTCTATCCCCCTCCCTTGGAACTACATCAGTTCTTGAAATAGATATCAGCAAAACTGAGATGCTGTAAACAGGACATGGAAAAGTGTGTAATCTTGAAAAGCCAAGAGAAGAATCCAGGCCAATGTTACTTGTGACATCATGAAAAATAGCAGCCATGCATACAAAAAGGGAGAGAGGGAGAGAAAAGCTTTATTGGGCAGTGTCAGGATGAGTAAATGTCAAAAAAACACCCAGTCTTCATAAAAGATCAGTGATATAAATACCATCTCATGAAATTTGAAAATAGCAGAATAACCTTACAGGAATAAGTGTCCCACTTTTCTGAAAGTGACCTGTAGGATGAATTACTAAAATCTTAGCATAAGAAGTTGAAGATTAGAAAGACAGCATGTAGCTATAACTGAGTATGTACCGGACTAAGGATCTTAAAATACATCATGACTGAAGAAAGTCACAGAATAAGTCATATTCCTTTTAATAAGCTTTAGATGGGAAAGACAGCAGCAACAGTTGCAATATCTAGAATGTGATGCTATATTTAACAATAGATGACAAATACTGTACATTAAGAGAAAGAAACTCTTTTTCCAGTATTTCTTTTCCCCCTTACAAAATTGAATTCAATGGCTATTTGGCCCGCTTCAAAAAAATCCAGTGAAGTTTGTTGCAGAATGTGAAAGGGAGCAAATAAAAGACCAGTCTGGTAGTGAATTGAACCAAATGAAATTCACAAACATCCTTACTTAGAGCCACCCCATATCTCTAGTTTCAGACTTTTCAGAACATGCAGGTTTCTTTTACTCTTAGCTTTTGATTTTCCTCTTGAGTGAGACAATCTGGTCAGCTAACACACGACTCAGACCCATCCCTCAGCTGTATCTTCTATAGCTTGTGGAGTTTGTATGTGAAAGAGCTTTTCTAATCCACTTCTGTTATTTTTCAAGTAACARTGTTGACTCTGCTACTTCATGCATGTCTGTGTTCCTATCACTAAACCCAAAGTTTCCTGGAGGCTCTGAAGAGTTTGCAGACTCACCAAACTCTAATTATGGTGTCAAGGAAGCAGAACCTTGCACTTTTAACATGAGAAAGACTACAAATTATTACTATCCGATGATTGAATTCAGAATCAAAGAACTTGCAGTCAYATTATGTATTCCCAGCAGGAATTCTGGGAAGGAACAGAAAACATAACCTCTGACAGAGAATTACTATGTGTAATGATCTAGTTTGTCCTGCCCTGTCCTAGGAAGCATTACCTTGGGTTATGAAATGCTGCATATGTACTTAATCTAGTCGCTGAAATGTGAAATTCAATAGAAAGCATGCCTGAGAAGAAGAGCTTCCTGACAGAAACATTTAAATAGTCTGGAGTGAGTACTGAATTGTATACATGTTACCACATATGTATATGGCTAAACGAAATTAAGACACACAGAGCACCCACATGATTTTTTTCCAAGATGCTAGGTTGCCATATGATTACTCATTTATTCTTCTTTAAATGGGACTATTCCCACCAAGCAAGTGTGTGACGACTTGCTAAAGACAGCTTTAGTGTTCCTTCTACTTTCTCCCTTTATTTATTCCAAGTTACATTCTGCAACAAAATCTCGTAGCTATATGATAAAAATAATCACTGTAAAAAATAGTGACAGCAAGTTGAAGGTTGAATTAAATGAGTATTTCTTTGGATAAAAATCTACTGAAATAGTGCAGACCTTATAAAACTTATAAATCAGGTCTCAAAATGAACTTTCAAGAACCTATTGTTTTAGGTTTGTTAGAAAATATAGCAAAATGACTTCTTTTGTTCTGCCATGTTCAGAGTAAGAGTAGCATTGTAGACACATGCAAGTAATACGTTATTAAATTTACTAAACATTTCTAACTTAAGAAGGTCAGAGAT
The DNA here is from genome assembly GCF_003343005.1 of Rhea americana. Taxonomy (NCBI): domain Eukaryota; kingdom Metazoa; phylum Chordata; class Aves; order Rheiformes; family Rheidae; genus Rhea; species Rhea americana. The sequence goes on along the minus strand of NW_028185128.1, from coordinate 843,859 downwards.
ATTGAATAGATACTTCATCTGAGCTATTTTACCAATCTCTACTTGAAAATCAATATAAAAAATATATCTTCTAAWTTTTTTTTTTTAGAAAAAGCAGCTCTCTAGATCTAAGATGCCAACACAGCACAGCTGGAAACAGCTATTTCCACAAAAATAAAAAACAACGCAGAGCAAGCTGGAGCATCAGCAGGTCTGAGGTGATAAAATGCAGTCAGCTATTTGGAGCACAACTACTAGAGGCTGCTTTGTAAATATGAGCTTTTAAAGTCAATATGAGATTTCACAGGAAGCCAAGGTAAAGATTTTAAAATGGTGATAATGTGTTAAGACAGTCAAGTACCACTAAGATTTTAGATATTGTCACTTCATATAAATTGAATTTTATAAACAACATAATCACAGAGACCCTACAAAGACAGAATTGCCTTAGACTGACCTTTAAAAGATTGAGGTGTTAGCTTACTCACAATGTCATTTTTAACTATCAGGGATCTTGTTTTGATACTACAACTCTTTGTATCATAAAGAACAGCGAAATAGAACTGGTAGATCCAAGGTCAGTAAGATATGATCAGACTAGTAATATGTAAAGAAGGAATCAGTACAAAATACTAGAGAAGAAGCCTCATTTAAATGTTTAGAGATGAGTAACATTATTTGTGTTTTAATTTTATATAATTATGAGACACTCATAGYTTAATACAATGAAAACTCAGCACACAAACCCACCATAATAAAGCCATGATGTGACAGAGCCAGAGAAATTGTGATGTTAAGTGTTATTTTTAATGCAGCATACCTGAATCTGATTGCATCGTGCTGAAGCCAAGGAGAAGGACATAACAGAATATAACCTTCTTGGCAAGTTGCAGAGTAGAGCAGGTGCCTTAGAACACAAGAGGCAAATCTAACCAATTCAAGCCCATGAAACACAAAAGATTAAAATAAGGCATTGGATTCTAACCCAGTTAGCACTGGATTAGAAAAATATAAACTACAGCCATGTCACCTAGAAGCAGTGGAAAACAAATAGTTTTCCATCACATTAAGTATTGGAGAAAGACAAATCCAAAGACAAGTTTTCCTTTTGTAATTTAATTATGTGTTTTCAATTTACAGGAAAAAAATCCCACGTCTTCTGTGCTTCAGGTCATCCAACGCTCTTTTTTGCTATTGGTGGTCATTTTGATAGGAGTTTATGAAAAAGGCGCTACTTCTCCAGTATATTTGCCTGGGTGTGTATACACGGGACCTTCATGTAATGTAACATGCATACAAACATACACACACTGCAGCCAGCTTGTGTGAAGATGGCTAACTGGTGGTATATAGAATAATAACAACATTTATTGAATTTATCAATCTGTAATCACAATAAAGTTGCCGTGATTACACTTCCTGGGATTATATGCTTTGAAAGGCTTCCTCTCTTCAGCTCCTAAATTTCACTAGATCATATGTTCATCAGTATTAGGATTAGGAAACAAAYCCTTTACTTAACCCTTGGCTTTTTATTCAGGTTCTTATTTCTTATTTCTAACACTTTGCTCCTGAAGGTCAAGTTTATTTTCTCTCTGAATCAGTCACTAATGACTATCCCCAGTCAGAAAGACCCCATCTGCATGGCCTTAAATGAAAAATCTGGCAAACTGTCCAGATAAGGAAAGGGGATAAAAATTAATAAACCAACCAAATTCATCCAGACTCAACATGAGGAAACCTTGCTAAACTGATTGTAGTTTAAGCATATAGATTGCTTGAATTACTTCACACTTTCTAATCCCACTAGTAATGGTATCCAGCAAATGGTTTTGCCTAGATAGCACATCCCGAACATTTACTAAAACTTAGGCTGATATCTCTGCCTATTACTGAAATTGYCTGTTACTTCCTGGGGTAAGATTTTGTTTACAGTAATTTGTAACTTGGACAAAATAGCTGTGTAGATGGAAATTTTGTTTAACTGCTGTTTACCTCAGCCTCCCTTTTCTTTTTTTATGTTATCCAAAATGGTTTTGTAATTTCTAATACAATGGCCTAGGAAAAAGACATTGTTTTGCCTTTGCAAAAGCTCTCTAC